>NW_028270329.1:0-128613 GCF_037043375.1 Chiloscyllium plagiosum | reverse complement strand
GGTCATCCCGATAATGTTACTCAGGCCTAGGGGGGAGAGAGAGAGGGAGAGGGAGTGTGAGAGAGAGGGAGAGAGAGGTGTACGGGGTCATCCTGATAATGTTACTCAGGCCTAGGGGGGAGAGAGAGAGGGAGTGTGAGAGAGAGGGAGAGAGAGGTGTACGGGGTCATCCCGATAATGTAACTCAGGCCTAGGGGGGAGAGAGAGGGAGTGTGAGAGAGAGAGAGAGAGAGGTGTACGGGGTCTTCCCGATAATGTTACTCAGGCCTAGGGGGGGGAGAGAGAGAGGGAGTGTGAGAGAGAGGGAGAGAGAGGTGTACGGAGTAATCCCGATAATGTTACTCAGGCCTAGGGGGGAGAGAGAGAGGGAGTGTGAGAGAGAGGGAGAGAGAGGTGTACGGGGTCATCCCGATAATGTTGCTCAGGCCTAGGGGGGAGAGAGAGAAGGAGGGAGTGTGAGAGAGAGAGAGAGAGAGGGGTGTACGGGGTCACCCCGATAATGTTACTCAGGCCTAGGAGGGAGAGAGAGAGAGGGAGGGAGTGTGAGAGAGAGGGAGAGAGAGGGAGTGTGAGAGAGAGGGAGAGAGAGGTGTACGGGGTCATCCCGATAATGTTACTCAGGCCTAGGGGGGAGAGAGAGAGAGGGAGTGTGAGAGAGATGGAGAGAGAGGTGTACGGGGTCATCCCGATAATGTTACTTAGGCCTAGGGGGGAGAGAGAGAGAGGGAGTGTGAGAGAGAGGGAGAGAGAGGGAGGGAGTGTGAGAGAGAGGGAGAGAGAGGGAGTGTGAGAGAGAGGGAGAGAGAGGTGTACGGGGTCATCCCGATAATGTTACTCAGGCCTAGGGGGGGTGAGAGAGGGAGTGTGAGAGAGAGGGAGAGAGAGGTGTACGGGGTCATCCTGATAATGTTACTCAGGCCTAGGGGGGTGAGAGAGAGGGAGTGTGAGAGAGAGGGGGAGAGAGAGAGGGAGTGTGAGAGAGAGGGAGAGAGAGCGAGTGAGAGAGAGAGAGAGAGAGAGGGAGTGTGAGAGAGAGGGAGAGAGAGGTGTACGGGGTCATCCTGATAATGTTACTCAGGCCTAGGGGGGGTGAGAGAGGGAGTGTGAGAGAGAGGGAGAGGGAGTGTGAGAGAGAGGGAGAGAGAGGTGTACGGGGTCATCCCGATAATGTTGCTCAGGCCTAGGGGGGGAGAGAGAGAGAGGGAGTGTGAGAGAGAGGGAGAGAGAGGTGTACGGGGTCATCCCGATAATGTTACTCAGGCCTAGGGGGGAGAGAGAGAGAGGGAGTGTGAGAGAGAGGGAGAGAGAGGTGTACGGGGTCATCCCGATAATGTTGCTCAGGCCTAGGGGGGAGAGAGAGAGAGGGAGTGTGAGAGAGAGGGAGAGAGAGGTGTACGGGGTCACCCCGATAATGTTACTCAGGCCTAGGGGGGGAGAGAGAGGGAGAGGGAGTGTGAGAGAGAGGGAGAGAGAGGGAGTGTGAGAGAGAGGGAGAGAGAGGTGTACGGGGTCACCCCGATAATGTTACTCAGGCCTAGGGGGGGAGAGAGAGGGAGTGTGAGAGAGAGGGAGAGAGAGGGAGTGTGAGAGAGAGGGAGAGAGAGGTGTACGGGGTCATCCCGATAATGTTGCTCAGGCCTATGGGGGGAGAGAGAGGGAGTGTGAGAGAGAGGGAGAGAGAGGTGTACGGGGTCATCCCGATAATGTTACTCAGGCCTAGGGGGGGAGAGAGAGAGGGAGTGTGTGTGAGAGAGAGAGAGAGGTGTACGGGGTCACCCCGATAATGTTACTCAGGCCTAGGGGGGAGAGAGAGAGAGGGAGTGTGAGAGAGAGGGAGAGAGAGGTGTACGGGGTCATCCCGATAATGTTACTCAGGCCTAGGGGGGAGAGAGAGAGAGGGAGTGTGAGAGAGAGGGAGAGAGAGAGAGGGAGTGTGAGAGAGAGGAGAGAGAGAGGGAGTGTGTGTGAGAGAGAGAGAGAGGTATACGGGGTCATCCCGATAATGTTACTCAGGCCTAGGGGGGGAGAGAGAGAGGGAGTGTGAGAGAGAGGGAGAGAGAGGTGTACGGGGTCATCCCGATAATGTTACTCAGGCCTAGGGGGGAGAGAGAGAGGGAGGGAGTGTGAGAGAGAGGGAGAGAGAGGTGTACGGGGTCATCCCGATAATGTTACTCAGGCCTAGGGGGGTGAGAGAGAGAGGGAGTGTGAGAGAGAGGGAGAGAGAGGTGTACGGGGTCATCCCGATAATGTTACTCAGGCCTAGGGGGGGAGAGAGAGGGAGTGTGAGAGAGAGGGAGAGAGAGGGAGAGAGAGGTGTACGGGGTCATCCTGATAATGTTACTCAGGCCTAGGGGGGAGAGAGAGAGGGAGTGTGAGAGAGAGAGAGAGAGAGGTGTACGGGGTCACCCCGATAATGTTACTCAGGCCTAGGGGGGGAGAGAGAGAGTGTGAGAGAGAGAGAGAGAGAGGTGTACGGTGTCATCCTGATAATGTTACTCAGGCCTAGAGGGGAGAGAGAGAGAGAGGGAGTGTGAGAGAGAGGGAGAGAGAGGTGTACGGGGTCATCCCGATAATGTTACTCAGGCCTAGGGGGGAGAGAGAGAGAGGGAGTGTGAGAGAGAGGGAGAGAGAGGTGTACGGGGTCATCCTGATAATGTTACTCAGGCCTAGGGGGGGAGAGAGAGAGAGGGAGTGTGAGAGAGAGGGAGAGAGAGAGGGAGTGTGTGTGAGAGAGAGAGAGAGGTGTACGGGGTCACCCCGATAATGTTACTCAGGCCTAGGGGGGGAGAGAGAGAGGGAGTGTGAGAGAGAGGGAGAGAGAGAGAGGGAGTGTGAGAGAGAGGGAGAGAGAGAGGGAGTGTGTGTGAGAGAGAGAGAGAGGTATACGGGGTCATCCCGATAATGTTACTCAGGCCTAGGGGGGGAGAGAGAGAGGGAGTGTGAGAGAGAGGGAGAGAGAGGTGTACGGGGTCATCCCGATAATGTTACTCAGGCCTAGGGGGGAGAGAGAGAGAGGGAGTGTGAGAGAGAGGGAGAGAGAGAGGTGTACGGGGTCACCCCGATAATGTTACTCAGGCCTAGGGGGGGAGAGAGAGGGAGGGAGTGTGAGAGAGAGGGAGAGAGAGGTGTACGGGGTCACCCCGATAATGTTGCTCAGGCCTAGGGGGGAGAGAGAGGGAGGGAGTGTGAGAGAGAGGGAGAGAGAGAGAGGGAGTGTGAGAGAGAGGGAGAGAGAGGTGTACGGGGTCACCCCGATAATGTTGCTCAGGCCTAGGGGGGAGAGAGAGGGAGGGAGTGTGAGAGAGAGGGAGAGAGAGGTGTACGGTGTCATCCCGATAATGTTACTCAGGCCTAGGGGGGTGAGAGAGAGAGGGAGTGTGAGAGAGAGGGAGAGAGAGGTGTACGGGGTCATCCCGATAATGTTACTCAGGCCTAGGAGGGAGAGAGAGAGAGGGAGGGAGTGTGTGAGGGAGAGAGAGAGATGGAGAGGGTGATGTTAATGAGGGAGAGAGGGAGTGTGAGAGAGAGAGAGATGGAAAGGGTGATGTTACTGAGGGAGAGAGGGAGTGTGTGAGGGAGAGAGAGATGGAGAGGGTGATGTTACTGAGGGAGAGAGGGAGTGTGTGATGGAGAGAGAGAGAGAGATGGAGAGGGTGATGTTATTGAGGGAGAGAGGGAGTGTGTGAGAGAGAGAGAGAGAGATGGAGAGGGTGATGTTACTGAGGGAGAGAGGGAGTGTGTGTGAGAGAGAGAGAGAGATGGAGAGGGTGATGTTACTGAGGGAGAGAGGGAGTGTGTGAGGGAGAGAGAGATGGAGAGGGTGATGTTATTGAGGGAGAGAGGGAGTGTGTGAGGGAGAGAGAGAAGGAGATGGAGAGGGTGATGTTACTGAGGGAGAGAGGGAGTGTGTGAGGGAGAGAGAGAGAGATGGAGAGGGTGATGTTACTGAGGGAGAGAGGGAGTGTGTGAGAGAGAGAGAGAGAGATTGAGAGGGTGATGTTACTGAGGGAGAGAGGGAGTGTGTGAGAGAGAGAGAGAAATGGAGAGGGTGATGTTACTGAGGGAGAGAGGGAGTGTGTGAGGGAGAGAGAGATGGAGAGGGTGATGTTATTGAGGGAGAGAGGGAGTGTGTGAGGGAGAGAGAGAGAGATGGAGAGGGTGATGTTACTGAGGGAGAGAGGGAGTGTGTGAGAGAGAGAGAGAGAGATGGAGAGGGAGATGTTACTGAGGGAGAGAGGGAGTGTGTGAGGGAGAGAGAGATGGAGAGGGTGATGTTACTGAGGGAGAGAGGGAGTGTGTGAGGGAGAGAGAGAAGGAGATGGAGAGGGTGATGTTACTGAGGGAGAGAGGGAGTGTGTGAAGGAGAGAGAGAGATGGAGAGGGTGATGTTACTGAGGGAGAGAGGGAGTGTGTGAGAGAGAGAGAGAGAGATGGAGAGGGTGATGTTACTGAGGGAGAGAGGGAGTGTGTGTGAGAGAGAGAGAGAGATGGAGAGGGTGATGTTACTGAGGGAGAGAGGGAGTGTGTGTGAGAGAGAGAGAGAGATGGAGAGGGTGATGTTACTGAGGGAGAGAGGGAGTGTGTGAGGGGGAGAGAGAGAGAGAGATGGAGAGGGTGATGTTACTGAGGGAGAGAGGGAGTGTGTGAGGGAGAGAGAGAGATGGAGAGGGTGATGTTACTGAGGGAGAGAGGGAGTGTGTGAGGGAGAGAGAGAGATGGAGAGGGTGATGTTACTGAGGGAGAGAGGGAGTGTGTGAGGGAGAGAGAGAGAGATGGAGAGGGTGATGTTACTGAGGGAGAGAGGGAGTGTGACAGGGAGAGAGAGAGATGGAGAGGGTGATGTTACTGAGGGAGAGAGGGAGTGTGTGAGAGAGAGAGAGAGATGGAGAGGCTGATGTGACTGTGGGAGAGAGTGAGTGTGTGAGGGGGAGAGAGAGAGAGAGATGGAGAGGGTGATGTTACTGAGGGAGAGAGGGAGTGTGTGAGGGAGAGAGAGAGATGGAGAGGGTGATGTTACTGAGGGAGAGAGGGAGTGTGAGAGAGAGAGAGAGAGATGGAGAGGGTGATGTTACTGAGGGAGAGAGGGAGTGTGTTAGAGAGAGCGAGATGGAGAGGGTGATGTTACTGAGAGAGAGAGGGAGTGTGTGAGGGAGAGAGAGAGATGGAGAGGGTGATGTTAATGAGGGAGAGAGGGAGTGTGTGAGAGAGAGAGAGATGGAAAGGGTGATGTTACTGAGGGAGAGAGGGAGTGTGTGAGGGAGAGAGAGATGGAGAGGGTGATGTTACTGAGGGAGAGAGGGAGTGTGACAGGGAGAGAGATATGGAGAGGGTGATGTTACTGAGGGAGAGAGGGAGTGTGAGAGAGAGAGAGAGAGATGGAGAGGGTGATGTTACTGAGGGAGAGAGGGAGTGTGAGAGAGAGAGAGATGGAGAGGTTGATGTTACTGAGGGAGAGAGGGAGTGTGTGAGGGAGAGAGAGAGATGGAGAGGGTGATGTTACTGAGGGAGAGAGGGAGTGTGTGAGGGAGAGAGAGAGAGATGGAGAGGGTGATGTTACTGAGGGAGAGAGGGAGTGTGTGAGAGAGAGAGAGATGGAGAGGGTGATGTTAATGAGGGAGAGAGGGAGTGTGAGAGAGAGAGAGATGGAAAGGGTGATGTTACTGAGGGAGAGAGGGAGTGTGTGAGGGAGAGAGAGAGAGATGGAGAGGGTGATGTTACTGAGGGAGAGAGGGAGTGTGTGAGGGAGAGAGAGAGAGATGGAGAATGTGATGTTCCTGAGGGAGAGAGGGAGTGTGTGAGAGAGAGAGAGAGATGGAGAGGGTGATGTTAATGAGGGAGAGAGGGAGTGTGAGAGAGAGAGAGAGAGAGATGGAGAGGGTGATGTTACGGAGGGAGAGAGGGAGTGTGTGAGGGAGAGAGAGAGAGATGGAGAGGGTGATGTTACTGAGGGAGAGAGGGAGTGTGTGAGAGAGAGATGGAGAGGGTGATGTTACTGAGGGAGAGAGGGAGTGTGAGAGAGAGAGAGATGGAGAGGGTGATGTTCCTGAGGGAGAGAGGGAGTGTGTGAGAGAAAGAGAGATGGAGAGGGTGATGTTACTGAGGGAGAGAGGGAGTGTGAGAGAGAGAGAGATGGAGAGGATGATGTTACTGAGGGAGAGAGGGAGTGTGTGAGGGACGAGCGAGATGGAGAGGGTGATGTTACTGAGGGAGAGAGGGAGTGTATGAGAGAGAGAGAGAGAGATGGAGAGGGTGATGTTACTGAGGGAGAGAGGGAGTGTGTGATGGAGAGAGAGGGAGAGCGTGATGTTACTGAGGGAGAGAGGGAGTGTGTGAGGGAGAGAGATGGAGAGGGTGATGTTTCTGAGGGAGAGAGGGAGTGTGTGAGGGAGAGAGAGAGAGATGGAGAGGGTGATGTTACTGAGGGAGAGAGGGAGTGTGAGAGAGAGAGAGATGGAGAGGGTGATATTACTGAGGGAGGGAGGGAGTGTGTGAGGGAGAGAGAGATGGAGAGGGTGATGTTACTGAGGGAGAGAGGGAGTGTGTGAGAGAGAGAGAGAGATGGAGAGGCTGATGTGACTGTGGGAGAGAGTGAGTGTGTGAGGGAGAGAGAGAGATGGAGAGGGTGATGTTACTGAGGGAGAGAGGGAGTGTGACAGGGAGAGAGAGAGAGATGGAGAGGGTGATGTTACTGAGGGAGAGAGGGAGTGTGTGAGAGAGAGAGAGAGATGGAGAGGCTGATGTGACTGTGGGAGAGAGTGAGTGTGTGAGGGAGAGAGAGAGATGGAGAGGGTAATGTTACTGAGGGAGAGAGGGTGTGTGTGAGGGAGAGAGAGAGAGATGGAGAGGGTGATGTTTCTGAGGGAGAGAGTGAGTGTGTGAGGGAGAGAGAGAGAGATGGAGAGGGTGATGTTACTGAGGGAGAGAGGGAGTGTGTGAGAGAGAGAGAGAGATGGAGAGAGTGATGTTACTGAGGGAGAGAGTGAGTGTGTGAGGGAGAGAGAGAGAGATGGAGAGGGTGATGTTACTGAGGGAGAGAGGGAGTGTGTGAGAGAGAGAGAGAGATGGAGAGAGTGATGTTACTGAGGGAGAGAGGGAGTGTGTGAGAGAGAGAGAGAGATGGAGAGGGTGATGTTACTGAGGGAGAGATGGAGTGTGAGAGAGAGAGAGAGAGATGGAGAGGGTGATGTTACTGAGGGAGAGAGGGAGTGTGTGAGGGAGAGAGAGAGATGGAGAGGGTGATGTTACTGAGGGAGAGAGGGAGTGTGTGAGGGAGAGAGAGAGATGGAGTGGGTGATGTTACTGAGGGAGAGATGGAGTGTGAGAGAGAGAGAGAGAGAGATGGAGAGGGTGATGTTACTGAGGGAGAGAGGGAGTGTGTGAGAGAGAGATGGAGAGGGTGATGTTACTGAGGGAGAGAGGGAGTGTGAGGGAGAGAGAGAGATGGAGAGGGTGATGTTACTGAGGGAGAGATGGAGTGTGAGAGAGAGAGAGAGAGAGATGGAGAGGGTGATGTTACTGAGGGAGAGAGGGAGTGTGTGAGAGAGAGATGGAGAGGGTGATGTTACTGATGGAGGGAGGGAGTGTGAGAGAGAGAGAGAGAGAGAGATGGAGAGGGTGATGTTGCTGAGGGAGAGAGGGAGTGTGAGAGAGAGAGAGATGGAGAGAGTGATGTTACTGATGGAGGGAGGGAGTGTGAGAGAGAGAGAGAGAGAGATGGAGAGGGTGATGTTACTGAGGGAGAGAGGGAGTGTGTGAGGGAGAGAGAGAGATGGAGAGAGTGATGTTACTGATGGAGGGAGGGAGTGTCAGAGAGAGAGAGAGAGAGATGGAGAGGGTGATGTTGCTGAGGGAGAGAGGGAGTGAGAGAGAGAGAGAGAGAGATGGAGAGGGTGATGTTACTGAGGGAGAGAGGGAGTCTGTGAGGGAGAGAGAGAGATGAAGAGGGTGATGTTACTGATGGAGGGAGGGAGTGTGAGAGAGAGAGAGAGAGAGAGAGGGTGATGTTACTGAGGGAGGGAAGGAGTGTGAGAGAGAGAGAGAGAGAGATGGAGAGGGTGATGTTATTGAGGGAGAGAGGGAGTGAGAGAGAGAGAGAGAGATGGAGAGGGTGATGTTACTGAGGGAGAGAGGGAGTGTGTGAGGGGGAGAGAGAGAGATGGAGAGGGTGACGTTAATGAGGGAGAGAGGGAGTGTGTGAGGGAGAGAGAGAGATGGAGAGGGTGATGTTACTGAGGGAGAGAGGGAGTGTGAGAGAGAGAGAGATGGAGAGGGTGATATTACTGAGGGAGAGAGGGAGTGTGTGAGAGAGAGAGCGAGATGGAGAGGGTGATGTTACTGAGGGAGAGAGGGAGTGTGTGAGAGAGAGAGAGAGATGGAGAGGCTGATGTGACTGTGGGAGAGAGTGAGTGTGTGAGGGAGAGAGAGAGATGGAGAGGGTGATGTTACTGAGGGAGAGAGGGAGTGTGACAGGGAGAGAGAGAGAGATGGAGAGGGTGATGTTACTGAGGGAGAGAGGGAGTGTGTGAGAGAGAGAGAGAGATGGAGAGGCTGATGTGACTGTGGGAGAGAGTGAGTGTGTGAGGGAGAGAGAGAGATGGAGAGGGTAATGTTACTGAGGGAGAGAGGGTGTGTGTGAGGGAGAGAGAGAGAGATGGAGAGGGTGATGTTTCTGAGGGAGAGAGTGAGTGTGTGAGGGAGAGAGAGAGAGATGGAGAGGGTGATGTTACTGCGGGAGAGAGGGAGTGTGTGAGAGAGAGAGAGAGATGGAGAGAGTGATGTTACTGAGGGAGAGAGTGAGTGTGTGAGGGAGAGAGAGAGAGATGGAGAGGGTGATGTTACTGAGGGAGAGAGGGAGTGTGTGAGAGAGAGAGAGAGATGGAGAGAGTGATGTTACTGAGGGAGAGAGGGAGTGTGTGAGAGAGAGAGAGAGATGGAGAGGGTGATGTTACTGAGGGAGAGATGGAGTGTGAGAGAGAGAGAGAGAGATGGAGAGGGTGATGTTACTGAGGGAGAGAGGGAGTGTGTGAGGGAGAGAGAGAGATGGAGAGGGTGATGTTACTGAGGGAGAGAGGGAGTGTGTGAGGGAGAGAGAGAGATGGAGTGGGTGATGTTACTGAGGGAGAGATGGAGTGTGAGAGAGAGAGAGAGAGAGATGGAGAGGGTGATGTTACTGAGGGAGAGAGGGAGTGTGTGAGAGAGAGATGGAGAGGGTGATGTTACTGAGGGAGAGAGGGAGTGTGAGAGAGAGAGAGAGATGGAGAGGGTGATGTTACTGAGGGAGAGATGGAGTGTGAGAGAGAGAGAGAGAGAGATGGAGAGGGTGATGTTACTGAGGGAGAGAGGGAGTGTGTGAGAGAGAGATGGAGAGGGTGATGTTACTGATGGAGGGAGGGAGTGTGAGAGAGAGAGAGAGAGATGGAGAGGGTGATGTTGCTGAGGGAGAGAGGGAGTGTGAGAGAGAGAGAGATGGAGAGAGTGATGTTACTGATGGAGGGAGGGAGTGTGAGAGAGAGAGAGAGAGAGATGGAGAGGGTGATGTTACTGAGGGAGAGAGGGAGTGTGTGAGGGAGAGAGAGAGATGGAGAGAGTGATGTTACTGATGGAGGGAGGGAGTGTCAGAGAGAGAGAGAGAGAGATGGAGAGGGTGATGTTGCTGAGGGAGAGAGGGAGTGAGAGAGAGAGAGAGAGATGGAGAGGGTGATGTTACTGAGGGAGAGAGGGAGTGTGTGAGGGAGAGAGAGAGATGAAGAGGGTGATGTTACTGATGGAGGGAGGGAGTGTGAGAGAGAGAGAGAGAGAGAGAGGGTGATGTTACTGAGGGAGGGAAGGAGTGTGAGAGAGAGAGAGAGAGAGATGGAGAGGGTGATGTTATTGAGGGAGAGAGGGAGTGAGAGAGAGAGAGAGAGATGGAGAGGGTGATGTTACTGAGGGAGAGAGGGAGTGTGTGAGGGGGAGAGAGAGAGATGGAGAGGGTGACGTTAATGAGGGAGAGAGGGAGTGTGTGAGGGAGAGAGAGAGATGGAGAGGGTGATGTTACTGAGGGAGAGAGGGAGTGTGTGAGGGAGAGAGAGAGATGGAGAGGGTGATGTTACTGAGGGAGAGAGGGAGTGTGAGAGGGAGCGAGAGAGAGATGGAGAGGGTGATGTTACTGAGGGAGAGAGGGAGTGTGTGAGGGAGAGAGAGAGATGGAGAGAGTGATGTTACTGAGGGAGAGAGGGAGTGTGTGAGGGAGAGAGAGAGATGGAGAGGGTGATGTTACTGAGGGAGAGAGGGAGTGTGAGAGAGAGAGAGAGAGAGAGGGAGAGAGTGATGTTACTGAGGGAGAGAGGGAGTGTGTGAGAGAGAGAGAGAGGGAGAGGGTGATGTTACTGAGGGAGAGAGGGAGTGTGTGAGAGAGAGAGAGAGATGGAGTGGGTGATGTTACTGAGGGAGAGAGCGAGTGTGAGAGGGAGAGAGAGAGAGATGGAGAGGGTGATGTTACTGAGGGAGAGAGGGAGTGTGTGAGGGAGAGAGAGAGATGGAGAGGGTGATGTTACTGAGGGAGAGAGGGAGTGTGTGAGGGAGAGAGAGAGAGATGGAGAGGGTGATGTTACTGAAGGAGAGAGGGAGTGTGTGAGGGAGAGAGAGAGAGATGGAGAGTGTGATGTTACTGACGGAGAGAGGGAGTGTGTGAGGGAGAGAGAGAGATGGAGAGAGTGATGTTACTGAGGGAGAGAGGGAGTGTGTGAGGGAGAGAGAGAGATGGAGAGGGTGATGTTACTGAAGGAGAGAGGGAGTGTGTGAGGGAGAGAGAGAGAGATGGAGAGGGTGATGTTACTGACGGAGAGAGGGAGTGTGTGAGGGAGAGAGAGAGATGGAGAGAGTGATGTTACTGAGGGAGAGAGAGAGTGTGTGAGAGAGAGAGATGGAGAGGGTGATGTTACTGAGGGAGAGAGGGAGTGTGTGAGGGAGAGAGATGGAGAGGGTGATGTTACTGAGGGAGAGAGGGAGTGTGTGAGGGAGAGAGATGGAGAGGGTGATGTTACTGAGGGAGAGAGGGAGTGTGAGAGGGGGAGAGAGAGAGATGGAGAGGGTGACGTTAATGAGGGAGAGAGGGAGTGTGTGAGGGAGAGAGAGAGATGGAGAGGGTGATGTTACTGGGGGAGAGAGGGAGTGTGTGAGAGAGAGATGGAGAGGGTGATGTTACTGAGGGAGAGAGGGAGTGTGAGAGAGAGAGAGATGGAGAGGGTGATGTTACTGAGGGAGAGAGGGAGTGTGTGAGGGAGAGAGAGAGAGAGATGGAGTGGGTGATGTTACTGAGGGAGAGAGGGAGTGTGTGAGGGAGAGAGAGAGAGATGGAGAGGGTGATGTTACTGAGGGAGAGAGGGAGTGTGTGAGGGAGAGAGAGAGAGATGGAGAACGTGATGTTACTGAGGGAGAGAGGGAGTGTGAGAAGGAGAGAGAGAGAGAGATGGAGGGTGTGATGTTACTGAGGGAGAGAGGGAGTGTGTGAGGGAGAGAGATAGGGAGAAGGTGATGTTACTGAGGGAGAGAGGGAGTGTGAGAGGGAGAGAGATGGAGAGGGTGATGTTACTGAGGGAGAGAGGGAGTGTGTGAGGGAGAGAGAGCGAGATGGAGAGGGTGATGTTACTGAGGGAGAGAGGGAGTGTGTGAGGGAGAGATAGAGATGGAGAGGGTGACGTTACTGAGGGAGAGAGGGAGTGTGTGAGGGAGAGAGAGAGATGGAGAGAGTGATGTTACTGAGGGAGAGAGAGAGTGTGTGAGAGAGAGAGATGGAGAGGGTGATGTTACTGAGGGAGAGAGGGAGTGTGTGAGGGAGAGAGAGATGGAGAGGGTGATGTTACTGAGGGAGAGAGGGAGTGTGTGAGAGAGAGAGAGATGGAAAGGGTGATGTTACTGAGGGACAGAGGGAGTGTGTGAGGGACAGAGAGAGATGGAGAGATGGAGAGGGTGATGTTACTGAGGGAGAGAGGGAGTGTGTGAGAGAGAGAGAGAAATGGAGAGGGTGATGTTACTGAGGGAGAGAGGGAGTGTGTGAGAGAGAGATAGAAATGGAGAGGGTGATGTTACTGATGGAGAGAGGGAGTGTGTGAGGGAGAGAGAGAGATGAAGAGGGTGATGTTACTGAGGGAGAGAGGGAGTGTGTGAGGGAGAGAGAGAGATGGAGAGGGTGATGTTACTGAGGGAGAGAGGGAGTGTGAGAGAGAGAGAGAGATGGAGAGGGTGATGTTACTGAGGGAGAGAGGGAGTGTGAGAGAGAGAGAGAGATGGAGAGGGTGATGTTACTGAGGGAGAGAGGGAGTGTGTGAGGGAGAGAGAGAGATGGAGAGGGTGATGTTACTGAAGGAGAGAGGGAGTGTGTGAGGGAGTGAGATGGAGAGGGTGATGTTACTGAGGGAGAGAGGGAGTGTGTGAGGGAGAGAGAGAGAGATGGAGAGGGTGATGTTACTGAGGGAGAGAGGGAGTGTGTGAGGGAGAGAGAGAGATGGAGAGGGTGATGTTACTGAGGGAGAGAGGGAGTGTGTGAGGGAGAGAGAGAGATGGAGAGGGTGATGTTACTGAGGGAGAGAGGGAGTGTGTGAGAGAGAGAGAGAGATGGAGAGGGTGATGTTACTGAGGGAGAGAGGGAGTGTGTGAGGGAGAGAGATGGAGAGGGTGATGTTACTGAGGGAGAGAGGGAGTGTGTGAGAGAGAGAGAGATGGAGAGGGTGATGTTACTGAGGGAGAGAGAGAGTGTGAGAGAGAGAGAGAGATGGAGAGAGTGATGTTACTGAGGGAGAGAGGGAGTGTGTGAGAGAGAGAGAGATGGAGAGGGTGATGTTACTGAGGGAGAGAGGGAGTGTGTGAGGGAGAGAGAGAGATGGAGAGGGTGATGTTACTGAGGGAGAGAGGGAGTGTGTGAGGGAGCGAGAGAGAGATGGATAGGGTGATGTTACTGAGGGAGAGAGGGAGTGTGTGAGGGAGAGAGAGAGATGGAGAGGGTGATGTTACTGAGGGAGAGAGGGAGTGTGTGAGGGAGAGAGAGAAGAAGAGGGTGATGTTACTGAGTGAGAGAGGGAGTGTGTGAGAGAGAGAGAGAGATGGAGAGGGTGATGTTACTGAGGGAGAGAGGGAGTGTGTGAGAGAGAGAGATGGTGAGGGTGATGTTACTGAGGGAGAGAGGGAGTGTGTGAGAGAGAGAGAGAGATGGAGAGGGTGATGTTACTGAGGGAGAGAGGGAGTGTGTGAGAGAGAGAGAGTGATGGAGAGGGTGATGTTACTGAGGGAGAGAGGGAGTGTGTGAGAGAGAGAGAGTGATGGAGAGGGTGATGTTACTGAGGGAGAGAGGGAGTGTGTGAGGGAGAGAGAGAGATGGAGAGGGTGATGTTACTGAGGGAGAGAGGGAGTGTGTGTGAGAGAGAGAGAGAGATGGAGAGGGTGTTGTTACTGAGGGACAGAGGGAGTGTGTGAGGGAGAGAGGGAGAGATGGAGAGGGTGATGTTACTGAGGGAGAGAGGGAGTGTGTGAGGGAGAGAGAGAGATGGAGAGGGTGATGTTACTGAGGGAGAGAGGGAGTGTGAGAGAGAGATGGAGAGGGTGATGTTACTGAGGGAGAGAGGGAGTGTGAGAGGGAGAGAGAGAGATGGAGAGGGTGATGTTACTGAGGGAGAGAGGGAGTTTGTGAGGGAGAGAGAGAGAGATGGAGAGGGTGATGTTACTGAGGGAGAGAGGTAGTGTGTGAGAGAGAGAGAGAGATGGAGAGGGTGATGTTACTGAGGGAGAGAGGGAGTGTGTGAGGGAGAGAGAGATGGAGAGGGTGACGTTACTGAGGGAGAGAGGGAGTGTGTGAGGGAGAGAGAGAGATGGAGAGGGTGATGTTACTGAGGGAGAGAGGGAGTGTGAGAGAGAGATGGAGAGGGTGATGTTACTGAGGGAGAGAGGGAGTGTGAGAGGGAGAGAGAGAGATGGAGAGGGTGATGTTACTGAGGGAGAGAGGGAGTTTGTGAGGGAGAGAGAGAGAGATGGAGAGGGTGATGTTACTGAGGGAGAGAGGTAGTGTGTGAGAGAGAGAGAGAGATGGAGAGGGTGATGTTACTGAGGGAGGGAGGGAGTGTGTGTGAGAGAGAGAGAGAGATGGAGAGGGTGATGTTACTGAGGGAGAGAGTGAGTGTGACAGGGAGAGACAGAGAGAGATGGAGAGGGTGATGTTACTGAGGGAGAGAGGGAGTGTGTGAGAGAGAGAGAGAGAGAGATGGAGAGTGTGATGTTACTGAGGGAGGGAGGGAGTGTGTGAGAGAGAGAGAGAGAGAGAGGGAGAGGGTGATGTTACTGAGGGAGAGAGGGAGTGTGAGAGAGAGAGAGAGATGGAGAGGGTGACGTTACTGAGGGAGAGAGGGAGTGTGTGAGAGAGAGAGAGATGGAGAGGGTGATGTTACTGAGGGAGAGAGGGAGTGTGTGAGGGAGAGAGAGAGAGATGGAGAGGATGATGTTACTGAGGGAGAGAGGGAGTGTGATAGAGAGAGAGAGGGAGAAGGTGATGTTACTGAGGGAGAGAGGGAGTGTGTGTGTGTGAGAGAGAGAGATGGACAGGGTGATGTTACTGAAGGAGAGAGGGAGTGTGTGAGAGAGAGATGGAGAGATGGAGAGGGTGATGTTACTGAGGGAGAGAGGGAGTGTGTGAGGGAGAGAGAGAGAGATGGAGAGGGTGATGTTACTGAGGGAGAGAGGGAGTGTGTGAGGGAGAGAGAGAGAGATGGAGAGGGTGATGTTACTGAGGGAGAGAGGGAGTGTGTGAGAGAGAGAGAGAGAGAGATGGAGAGGGTGATGTTACTGAGGGAGAGAGGGAGTGTGTGAGGGAGAGAGATGGAGAGCGTGATGTTACTGAGGGAGAGAGGGAGTGTGGGAGAGAGAGAGGGAGAGAGTGACGTTATTGAGGGAGAGAGGGAGAGTGTGAGGGAGAGAGAGAGATGGAGAGGATGATGTTACTGAGGGAGAGAGGGAGTGTGTGAGGGAGAGAGAGAGATGGAGAGGGTGATGTTACTGAGGGAGAGAGGGAGTGTGTGTGTGAGAGAGAGAGATGGAGAGAGTGATGTTACTGAGGGAGAGAGGGAGTGTGTGAGGGAGAGAGAGAGATGGAGAGGGTGATGTTACTGAGGGAGAGAGGGAGTGTGTGAGGGAGAGAGAGAGATGGAGAGGGTGATGTTACTGAGGGAGAGAGGGAGTGTGTGTGAGAGAGAGAGAGATGGAGATGGTGATGTTACTGAGGGAGAGAGGGAGTGTGTGAGGGAGAGAGAGAGATGGAGAGGGTGATGTTACTGAGGGAGAGAGGGAGTGTGTGAGGGAGAGAGAGAGATGGAGAGGGTGATGTTACTGAGGGAGAGAGGGAGTGTGTGAGGGAGAGAGAGAGAGATGGAGATGGTGATGTTACTGAGGGAGAGAGGGAGTGTGAGACGGAGAGAGAGAGAGAGATGGAGGGTGTGATGTTACTGAGGGAGAGAGGGAGTGTGTGAGGGAGAGAGATGGAGAGGGTGATGTTACTGAGGGAGAGAGGGAGTGTGTGAGGGAGAGAGAGAGAGGGAGAGGGTGATGTTACTGAGGGAGAGAGGGAGTGTGTGAGGGAGAGAGAGAGATGGAGAGGGTGAAGTTACTGAGGGAGAGAGGGAGTGTGTGAGGGAGAGAGAGAGAGGGAGAGGGTGATGTTACTGAGAGAGAGAGGGAGTGTGTGAGGGAGAGAGATGGAGAGGGTGATGTTACTGAGGGAGAGAGGGAGTGTGTGAGGGAGAGAGAGAGAGGGAGAGGGTGATGTTACTGAGGGAGAGAGGGAGTGTGTGAGGGAGAGAGAGAGAGATGGAGAGGGTGAAGTTACTGAGGGAGAGAGGGAGTGTGTGAGGGAGAGAGAGAGAGGGAGAGGGTGATGTTACTGAGGGAGAGAACGATTGTGAGAGAGAGAGAGAGATGGAGAGGGTGATGTTACTGAGAGAGAGAGGGAGTGTGTGTGAGAGCGAGAGATGGAGTGGGTGATGTTACTGAGAGAGAGAAGGAGTGTGTGAGGGAGAGAGAGAGAGATGGAGAGGGTGATGTTACTGAGGGAGAGAGGGAGTGTGTGAGGGAGAGAGATGGAGAGGGTGATGTTACTGAGGGAGAGAGGGAGTGTGTGAGGGAGAGAGAGAGATGGAGAGGGTGATGTTACTGAGAGAGAGATGGAGTGTGTGAGGGAGAGAGAAAGATGGAGAGGGTGAAGTGACTGAGAGAGAGAGGGAGTGTGTGAGGGAGAGAGATGGAGAGGGTGATGTTACTGAGGGAGAGAGGGAGTGTGTGAGGGAGAGAGAGAGATGGAGAGCGTGATGTTACTGAGGGAGAGAGGGAGTGTGTGAGGGAGAGAGATGGAGAGGGTGAAGTTACTGAGGGAGAGAGGGAGTGTGTGAGGGAGAGAGAGAGATGGAGAGGGTGATGTTACTGAGGGAGAGAGGAAATGTGTGAGGGAGAGAGAGAGATGGAGAGGGTGATGTTACTGAGGGAGAGAGGGAGTGTGTGAGAGAGAGAGAGATGGAAAGGGTGATGTTACTGAGGGAGAGAGGGAGTGTGTGAGGGAGAGAGAGAGATGGAGAGGGTGACGTTACTGAGGGAGAGAGGGAGTGTGTGAGGGAGAGAGAGAGAGATGGAGAGGGTGATGTTACTGAGGGAGAGAGGGAGTGTGTGAGGGAGAGAGAGAGGTGGAGAGGGTGATGTTACTGAGAGAGAGAGGGAGTGTGTGAGGGAGAGAGAGAGAGAGGGTGATGTTACTGAGGGAGAGAGGGAGTGTGTGAGGGAGAGAGAGAGAGATGGAGAGGGTGATGTTACTGAGGGTGAGAGGGAGTGTGTGTGAGAGAGAGAGAGAGAGGGTGATGTTACTGAGGGAGAGAGGGAGTGTGTGAGGGAGAGAGAGAGATGGAGAGGGTGATGTTACTGAGAGAGAGATGGAGAGTGTGAGGGAGAGAGAGATGGAGAGGGTAATGTTACTGAGGGAGAGAGGGAGTGTGTGAGGGAGAGAGAGAGATGGAGAGGGTGATGTTACTGAGGGAGAGAGGGAGTGTGTGAGGGAGAGAGAGAGATGGAGAGGGTGATGTTACTGAGGGAGAGAGGGAGTGTGTGAGAGAGAGAGAGAGAGAGATGGAGAGGGTGATGTTACTGAGGGAGGGAGGGAGTGTGTGTGAGAGAGAGAGAGAGATGGAGAGGGTAATGTTACTGAGGGAGAGAGGGAGTGTGTGTGAGAGAGAGAGAGATGGAGAGGGTGATGTTACTGAGGGAGAGAGGGAGTGTGTGAGGGGGAGAGAGAGAGATGGAGAGGGTGACGTTAATGAGGGAGAGAGGGAGTGTGTGAGGGAGAGAGAGAGATGGAGAGGGTGATGTTACTGAGGGAGAGAGGGAGTGTGTGTGTGAGAGAGAGAGAGATGGAGAGGGTGATGTTACTGAGGGAGAGAGGGAGTGTGTGAGGGAGAGAGATGGAGAGGGTGATGTTACTGAGGGAGAGAGAGAGTGCGTGAGGGAGAGAGAGAGAGATGGAGAGGGTGATGTTACTGAAGGAGAGAGGGAGTGTGTGAGGGAGAGAGATGGAGAGGGTGATGTTACTGAGGGAGAGAGGGAGTGTGTGAGGGAGAGAGATGGAGAGGGTGATGTTACTGAGGGAGAGAGGGAGTGTGTGAGGGGGAGAGAGAGAGATGGAGAGGGTGACGTTAATGAGGGAGAGAGGGAGTGTGTGAGGGAGAGAGAGAGATGGAGAGGGTGATGTTACTGAGAGAGAGAGGGAGTGTGTGTGTGAGAGAGAGAGAGATGGAGAGGGTGATGTTACTGAGGGAGAGAGGGAGTGTGTCAGGGAGAGAGAGAGAGAGATGGAGAGGGTGATGTTACTGAGGGAGAGAGGGAGTGTGTGAGGGAGAGAGAGAGAGATGGAGAGGGTGATGTTACTGAGGGAGAGATGGAGTGAGTAGAGAGAGAGAGAGATGGAGAGGGTGATGTTACTGAGGGAGAGAGGGAGTGTGTGATGGAGAGAGAGAGAGATGGAGAGGGTGATGTTACTGAGGGAGAGAGGGAGTGTGTGAGGGAGAGGGAGAGAGAGAGATGGAGAGAGTGATGTTACTGAGGGAGAGAGGGAGTGTGTGAGGGAGAGAGAGAGATGGAGAGAGTGATGTTACTGAGGGAGAGAGGGAGTGTGTGAGGAAGAGAGAGATGGAGAGGGTGATGTTACTGAGGGAGAGAGGGAGTGTGAGAGGGAGAGAGAGAGATGGAGAGGGTGATGTTACTGAGGGAGAGAGGGAGTGTGAGAGAGAGAGAGAGAGATGGAGAGGGTGATGTTACTGAGGGAGAGAGGGAGTGTGAGAGGGAGAGAGAGAGATGGAGAGGGTGACGTTACTGAGGGAGAGAGGGAGTGTGTGAGAGAGAGAGAGAGATGGAGAGAGTGATGTTACTGAGGGAGAGAGGGAGTGTGTGAGAGAGAGAGATGGAGAGGGTGCTGTTACTGAGGGGAGAGAGGGAGTGTGTGAGAGAGAGAGAGAGATGGAGAGGGGGATGTTACTGAGGGAGAGAGGGAGTGTGTGAGAGAGAGAGAGAGATGGAGAGGGTGACGTTACTGAGGGAGAGAGGGAGTGTGTGAGGGAGAGGGAGAGATGGAGAGGGTGATGTTACTGAGGGAGAGAGGGAGTGTGTGAGGGAGAGAGAGAGATGAAGAGGGTGATGTTAGTGAGGGAGAGAGTGAGTGTGAGAGAGAGAGAGAGAGATGGAGAGGGTGATGTTACTGAGGGAGAGAGGGAGTGTGAGAGGGAGAGAGAGAGATGGAGAGGGTGACGTTACTGAGGGAGAGAGGGAGTGTGTGAGAGAGAGAGAGAGATGGAGAGAGTGATGTTACTGAGGGAGAGAGGGAGTGTGTGAGAGAGAGAGATGGAGAGGGTGCTGTTACTGAGGGAGAGAGGGAGTGTGTGAGAGAGAGAGAGAGATGGAGAGGGGGATGTTACTGAGGGAGAGAGGGAATGTGTGAGAGAGAGAGAGAGATGGAGAGGGTGACGTTACTGAGGGAGAGAGGGAGTGTGTGAGGGAGAGAGAGAGATGGAGAGGGTGATGTTACTGAGGGAGAGAGGGAGTGTGTGAGGGAGAGAGAGAGATGGAGAGGGTGATGTTACTGAGGGAGAGAGGGAGTGTGTGAGGGAGAGAGAGAGAGATGGAGAGGGTGACGTTACTGAGGGAGAGAGGGAGTGTGTGAGAGAGAGAGAGAGATGGAGAGGGTGACGTTACTGAGGGAGAGAGGGAGTGTGTGAGAGAGAGAGAGAGATGGAGAGGGTGATGTTACTGAGGGAGAGAGGGAGTGTGTGAGAGAGAGAGAGAGATGGAGAGGGTGATGTTACTGAGGGAGAGAGGGAGTGTGTGAGAGAGAGAGAGAGATGGAGTGGGTGACGTTACTGAGGGAGAGAGGGAGTGTGTGAGGGAGAGAGAGAGATGGAGAGGGTGATGTTACTGAGGGAGAGAGGGAGTGTGTGAGGGAGAGAGAGAGAGATGGAGAGGGTGACGTTGCTGAGGGAGAGAGGGAGTGTGAGAGAGACAGATGGAGAGGGTGATGTTACTGAGAGAGAGAGGGAGTGTGAGAGAGAGAGAGAGATGGAGAGGGTGATGTTACTGAGGGAGAGAGAGAGTGTGAGAGAGAGAGAGAGATGGAGAGTGTGACGTTACTGAGGGAGAGAGGGAGTGTGTGAGGGAGAGAGAGAGATGGAGAGGGTGATGTTACTGAGGGAGAGAGGGAGTGTGTGAGGGAGAGAGAGAGAGATGGAGAGGGTGACGTTACTGAGGGAGAGAGGGAGTGTGTGAGAGAGAGAGAGAGAGATGGAGAGGGTGATGTTACTGAGGGAGAGAGGGAGTGTGTGAGGGAGAGAGATGGAGAGGGTGATGTTACTGAGGGAGAGAGGGAGTGTGTGAGGGAGAGAGATGGAGAGGGTGATGTTACTGAGGGAGAGAGGGAGTGTGTGAGGGGGAGAGAGAGAGAGATGGAGAGGGTGACGTTAATGAGGGAGAGAGGGAGTGTGTGAGGGAGAGAGAGAGATGGAGAGGGTGATGTTACTGAGGGAGAGAGGGAGTGTGTGAGGGAGAGAGAGAGATGGAGAGGGTGATGTTACTGAGGGAGAGAGGGAGTGTGAGGGAGAGAGAGATGGAGAGGATGATGTGACTGAGGGAGAGAGGGAGTGTGTGAGGGAGAGAGAGAGAGAGAGATGGAGAGGGTGATGTTACTGAGGGAGGGAGGGAGTGTGAGGGAGAGAGAGATGGAGAGGATGATGTGACTGAGGGAGAGATGGAGTGTGTGAGGGAGAGAGAGAGAGAGAGAGATGGAGAGGGTGATGTTACTGAGGGAGAGACGGAGTGTGTGAGGGAGCGAGAGAGAGAGAGAATGAGAGGTTGATGTTACTGAGGGAGAGAGGGAGTGTGGGAGAGAGAGAGATGGAGAGGGTGATGTTACTGAGGGAGAGAGGGAGAGTGTGAGGGAGAGAGAGAGATGGAGAGGGTGATGTTACTGAGGGAGAGAGGGAGTGTGAGGGAGAGAGAGATGGAGAGGATGATGTGACTGAGGGAGAGAGGGAGTGTGTGAGGGAGAGAGAGAGAGAGAGATGGAGAGGGTGATGTTACTGAGGGAGGGAGGGAGTGTGAGGGAGAGAGAGATGGAGAGGATGATGTGACTGAGGGAGAGATGGAGTGTGTGAGGGAGAGAGAGAGAGAGAGAGATGGAGAGGGTGATGTTACTGAGGGAGAGACGGAGTGTGTGAGGGAGCGAGAGAGAGAGAGAATGAGAGGGTGATGTTACTGAGGGAGAGAGGGAGTGTGGGAGAGAGAGAGATGGAGAGGGTGATGTTACTGAGGGAGAGAGGGAGAGTGTGAGGGAGAGAGAGAGAGATGAAGAGGATGATGTTACTGAGGGAGAGCGGGAGTGTGTGAGGGAGAGAGAGAGATGGAGAGGGTGATGTTACTGAGGGAGAGAGGGAGTGTGTGAGGGAGAGAGAGAGATATGGAGAGGGTGATGTTACTGAGGGAGAGAGGGAGTGTGTGTGAGAGAGAGAGAGAGATGGAGAGGGTGATGTTTCTGAGGGAGAGAGGGAGTGTGTGAGGGAGAGAGAGAGATGGAGAGGGTGATGTTACTGAGGGAGAGAGGGAGTGTGTGAGGGAGAGAGAGAGATATGGAGAGGGTGACGTTACTGAGGGAGAGAGGGAGTGTATGATGGAGAGAGAGATGGAGAGGGTGATGTTACTGAGGGAGAGAGGGAGTGTGAGAGAGAGAGAGATGGAGAGGGTGATGTTACTGAGGGAGAGAGGGAGTGTGTGAGGTGGAGAGAGAGAGATGGAGAGGGTGACGTTAATGAGGGAGAGAGGGAGTGTGTGAGGGAGAGAGAGAGATGGAGAGGGTGACGTTACCGAGGGAGAGAGGGAGTGTGTGAGAGGGAGAGAGAGAGATGGTGAGGGTGACGTTACTGAGGGAGAGAGGGAGTGTGTGAGGGAGAGAGAGAAGGAGATGGAGAGGGTGATGTTACTGAGGGAGAGAGGGAGAGTGTGAGGGAGAGAGAGAGATTGAGAGGGTAAAATTACAGAGGGAGAGAGGGAGTGTGTGAGGGAGTGAGAGAGAGATGGAGAGGGTGATGTTACTGAGGGAGAGAGGGAGTGTGAGAGAGAGAGAGAGAGATGGAGAGGGTGATGTTACTGAGGGAGAGAGTGAGTGTGTGAGAGAGAGATGGGGAGGGTGATGTTACTGAGGGAGAGAGGGAGTGTGTGAGGGAGAGAGAGAGATGGAGAGGGTGATGTTACTGAGGGAGAGAGGGAGTGTGTGAGGGAGAGAGAGAGATGGAGAGGGTAATGTTACAGAGGGAGAGAGGGAGTGTGTGAGGGAGTGAGAGAGAGATGGAGAGGGTGATGTTACTGAGGGAGAGAGGGAGTGTGAGAGAGAGAGAGATGGAGAGGGTGATGTTACTGAGCGAGAGAGTGAGTGTGTGAGAGAGAGATGGGGAGGGTGATGTTACTGAGGGAGAGAGGGAGTGTGTGAGGGAGAGAGAGAGATGGAGAGGGTGATGTTACTGAGGGAGAGAGGGAGTGTGTGAGGGAGAGAGAGAGATGGAGAGGGTGATGTTACTGAGGGAGAGAGGGAGTGTGAGGGAGAGAGAGATGGAGAGGATGATGTGACTGAGGGAGAGAGGGAGTGTGTGAGGGAGAGAGAGAGAGAGAGATGGAGAGGGTGATGTTACTGAGGGAGAGAGGGAGTGTGTGAGGGAGAGAGAGAGATGGAGAGGGTGATGTTACTGAGGGAGAGAGGGAGTGTGAGGGAGAGAGAGATGGAGAGGATGATGTGACTGAGGGAGAGAGGGAGTGTGTGAGGGAGAGAGAGAGAGAGAGATGGAGAGGGTGATGTTACTGAGGGAGAGAGGGAGTATGTGAGGGAGAGAGAGAGAGAGATGGAGAGGGTGATGTTACTGAGGGAGAGAGGGAGTGTGTGAGGGAGAGAGAGAGATGGAGAGGGTGATGTTACTGAGGGAGGGAGGGAGTGTGTGAGGGAGAGAGAGAGATGGAGAGGGTGATGTTACTGAGGGAGAGAGGGAGTGTGAGAGAGAGAGAGATGGAGAGGGTGATGTTACTGAGCGAGAGTGTGAGTGTGTGAGAGAGAGATGGGGAGGGTGATGTTACTGAGGGAGAGAGGGAGTGTGTGAGGGAGAGAGAGAGATGGAGAGGGTGATGTTACTGAGGGAGAGAGGGAGTGTGTGAGGGAGAGAGAGAGATGGAGAGGGTGATGTTACTGAGGGAGAGAGGGAGTGTGTGAGGGAGAGAGAGAGATGGAGAGGGTGATGTTACTGAGGGAGAGAGGGAGTGTGAGGGAGAGAGAGATGGAGAGGATGATGTGACTGAGGGAGAGAGGGAGTGTGTGAGGGAGAGAGAGAGAGAGAGATGGAGAGGGTGATGTTACTGAGGGAGAGAGGGAGTATGTGAGGGAGAGAGAGAGAGAGATGGAGAGGGTGATGTTACTGAGGGAGAGAGGGAGTGTGTGAGGGAGAGAGAGAGATGGAGAGGGTGATGTTACTGAGGGAGGGAGGGAGTGTGTGAGGGAGAGAGAGAGATGGAGAGGGTGATGTTACTGAGGGAGGGAGGGAGTGTGTGTGAGAGAGAGAGATGGAGAGGGTGATGTTACTGAGGGAGAGAGGGAGTGTGTGAGGGAGAGAGAGAGATGGAGAGGGTGATGTTACCGAGGGAGAGAGGGAGAGTGTGAGGGAGAGAGAGAGAGATGGAGAGGATGATGTTACAGAGGGAGAGAGGGAGTGTGTGAGGGAGTGAGAGAGAGATGGAGAGGGTGATGTTACTGAGGGAGAGAGGGAGTGTGTGAGGGAGAGAGAGAGATGGAGAGGGTGAAGTTACTGAGGGAGAGAGGGAGTGTGTGAGACAGAGAGAGAGATGGAGAGGGTGATGTTACTGAGCGAGAGAGTGAGTGTGTGAGAGAGAGATGGGGAGGGTGATGTTACTGAGGGAGAGAGGGAGTGTGTGAGGGAGAGAGAGAGATGGAGAGGGTGATGTTCCTGAGGGAGAGAGGGAGTGTGTGAGGGAGAGAGAGAGATGGAGAGGGTGATGTTACTGAGGGAGAGAGGGAGTGTGTGAGGGAGAGAGAGAGATGGAGAGGGTGATGTTACTGAGGGAGAGAGGGAGTGTGAGGGAGAGAGAGATGGAGAGGATGATGTGACTGAGGGAGAGAGGGAGTGTGTGAGGGAGAGAGAGAGAGAGAGATGGAGAGGGTGATGTTACTGAGGGAGAGAGGGAGTATGTGAGGGAGAGAGAGAGAGAGATGGAGAGGGTGATGTTACTGAGGGAGAGAGGGAGTGTGTGAGGGAGAGAGAGAGATGGAGAGGGTGATGTTACTGAGGGAGGGAGGGAGTGTGTGAGGGAGAGAGAGAGATGGAGAGGGTGATGTTACTGAGGGAGGGAGGGAGTGTGTGTGAGAGAGAGAGAGATGGAGAGGGTGATGTTACTGAGGGAGAGAGGGAGTGTGTGAGGGAGAGAGAGATGGAGAGGGTGATGTTACTGAGGGAGAGAGGGAGTGTGTGAGGGAGAGAGAGAGATGGAGAGGGTGATGTTACCGAGGGAGAGAGGGAGAGTGTGAGGGAGAGAGAGAGAGATGGAGAGGATGATGTTACTGAGGGAGAGAGGGAGTATGTGAGGGAGAGAGAGAGATGGAGAGGGTGATGTTACTGAGGGAGAGAGGGAGTGTGAGAGAGAGAGAGAGAGATGGAGAGGGTGATGTTACTGAGGGAGAGAGTGAGTGTGTGAGAGAGAGATGGGGAGGGTGATGTTACTGAGGGAGAGAGGGAGTGTGTGAGGGAGAGAGAGAGATGGAGAGGGTGATGTTACTGAGGGAGAGAGGGAGTGTGTGAGGGAGAGAGAGAGATGGAGAGGGTAATGTTACAGAGGGAGAGAGGGAGTGTGTGAGGGAGTGAGAGAGAGATGGAGAGGGTGATGTTACTGAGGGAGAGAGGGAGTGTGAGAGAGAGAGAGATGGAGAGGGTGATGTTACTGAGCGAGAGAGTGAGTGTGTGAGAGAGAGATGGGGAGGGTGATGTTACTGAGGGAGAGAGGGAGTGTGTGAGGGAGAGAGAGAGAGAGAGATGGAGAGGGTGATGTTACTGAGGGAGAGAGGGAGTGTGAGAGAGAGAGAGATGGAGAGGGTGATGTTACTGAGCGAGAGAGTGAGTGTGTGAGAGAGAGATGGGGAGGGTGATGTTACTGAGGGAGAGAGGGAGTGTGTGAGGGAGAGAGAGAGGGAGAGATGGAGAGGGTGATGTTACTGAGGGAGAGAGGGAGTATGTGAGGGAGAGAGAGAGAGAGATGGAGAGGGTGATGTTACTGAGGGAGAGAGGGAGTGTGTGAGGGAGAGAGAGAGATGGAGAGGGTGATGTTACTGAGGGAGGGAGGGAGTGTGTGAGGGAGAGAGAGAGATGGAGAGGGTGATGTTACTGAGGGAGAGAGGGAGTGTGAGAGAGAGAGAGATGGAGAGGGTGATGTTACTGAGCGAGAGAGTGAGTGTGTGAGAGAGAGATGGGGAGGGTGATGTTACTGAGGGAGAGAGGGAGTGTGTGAGGGAGAGAGAGAGATGGAGAGGGTGATGTTACTGAGGGAGAGAGGGAGTGTGTGAGGGAGAGAGAGAGATGGAGAGGGTGATGTTACTGAGGGAGAGAGGGAGTGTGTGAGGGAGAGAGAGAGATGGAGAGGGTGATGTTACTGAGGGAGAGAGGGAGTGTGAGGGAGAGAGAGATGGAGAGCATGATGTGACTGAGGGAGAGAGGGAGTGTGTGAGATAGAGAGAGAGAGAGAGATGGAGAGGGTGATGTTACTGAGGGAGAGAGGGAGTATGTGAGGGAGAGAGAGAGAGAGATGGAGAGGGTGATGTTACTGAGGGAGAGAGGGAGTGTGTGAGGGAGAGAGAGAGATGGAGAGGGTGATGTTACTGAGGGAGGGAGGGAGTGTGTGAGGGAGAGAGAGAGATGGAGAGGGTGATGTTACTGAGGGAGGGAGGGAGTGTGTGTGAGAGAGAGAGAGATGGAGAGGGTGATGTTACTGAGGGAGAGAGGGAGTGTGTGAGGGAGCGAGAGAGACATGGAGAGGGTGATGTTACTGAGGGAGAGAGGGAGTGTGTGAGGGAGAGAGAAAGATGGAGAGGGTGATGTTACTGAGGGAGAGAGGGAGTGTGTGAGGGAGAGAGAGAGATGGAGAGGGTGATGTTACCGAGGGAGAGAGGGAGAGTGTGAGGGAGAGAGAGAGAGATGGAGAGGATGATGTTACAGAGGGAGAGAGGGAGTGTGTGAGGGAGTGAGAGAGAGATGGAGAGGGTGATGTTACTGAGGGAGAGAGGGAGTGTGAGAGAGAGAGAGATGGAGAGGGTGATGTTACTGAGCGAGAGAGTGAGTGTGTGAGAGAGAGATGGGGAGGGTGATGTTACTGAGGGAGAGAGGGAGTGTGTGAGGGAGAGAGAGAGATGGAGAGGGTGATGTTACTGAGGGAGAGAGGGAGTGTGT
This sequence comes from Chiloscyllium plagiosum, assembly GCF_037043375.1. Lineage (NCBI taxonomy): Eukaryota > Metazoa > Chordata > Chondrichthyes > Orectolobiformes > Hemiscylliidae > Chiloscyllium > Chiloscyllium plagiosum. The sequence continues at coordinate 102,589 of NW_028270329.1, read as the reverse complement.
GAGGGAGAGAGAGAGATGGAGAGGGTGATGTTACTGAGGGAGAGAGGGAGTGTGTGAGGGAGAGAGAGAGATGGAGAGGGTGATGTTACTGAGGGAGAGAGGGAGTGTGAGGGAGAGAGAGATGGAGAGGATGATGTGACTGAGGGAGAGAGGGAGTGTGTGAGGGAGAGAGAGAGAGAGAGATGGAGAGGGTGATGTTACTGAGGGAGAGAGGGAGTATGTGAGGGAGAGAGAGAGAGAGATGGAGAGGGTGATGTTACTGAGGGAGAGAGGGAGTGTGTGAGGGAGAGAGAGAGATGGAGAGGGTGATGTTACTGAGGGAGGGAGGGAGTGTGTTAGGGAGAGAGAGAGATGGAGAGGGTGATGTTACTGAGGGAGGGAGGGAGTGTGTGTGAGAGAGAGAGAGATGGAGAGGGTGATGTTACTGAGGGAGAGAGGGAGTGTGTGAGGGAGAGAGAGATGGAGAGGGTGATGTTACTGAGGGAGAGAGGGAGTGTGTGAGGGAGAGAGAGAGATGGAGAGGGTGATGTTACCGAGGGAGAGAGGGAGAGTGTGAGGGAGAGAGAGAGAGATGGAGAGGATGATGTTACTGAGGGAGAGAGGGAGTATGTGAGGGAGAGAGAGAGATGGAGAGGGTGATGTTACTGAGGGAGAGAGGGAGTGTGAGAGAGAGAGAGAGAGATGGAGAGGGTGATGTTACTGAGGGAGAGAGTGAGTGTGTGAGAGAGAGATGGGGAGGGTGATGTTACTGAGGGAGAGAGGGAGTGTGTGAGGGAGAGAGAGAGATGGAGAGGGTGATGTTACTGAGGGAGAGAGGGAGTGTGTGAGGGAGAGAGAGAGATGGAGAGGGTAATGTTACAGAGGGAGAGAGGGAGTGTGTGAGGGAGTGAGAGAGAGATGGAGAGGGTGATGTTACTGAGGGAGAGAGGGAGTGTGAGAGAGAGAGAGATGGAGAGGGTGATGTTACTGAGCGAGAGAGTGAGTGTGTGAGAGAGAGATGGGGAGGGTGATGTTACTGAGGGAGAGAGGGAGTGTGTGAGGGAGAGAGAGAGAGAGAGATGGAGAGGGTGATGTTACTGAGGGAGAGAGGGAGTGTGAGAGAGAGAGAGATGGAGAGGGTGATGTTACTGAGCGAGAGAGTGAGTGTGTGAGAGAGAGATGGGGAGGGTGATGTTACTGAGGGAGAGAGGGAGTGTGTGAGGGAGAGAGAGAGAGAGAGATGGAGAGGGTGATGTTACTGAGGGAGAGAGGGAGTATGTGAGGGAGAGAGAGAGAGAGATGGAGAGGGTGATGTTACTGAGGGAGAGAGGGAGTGTGTGAGGGAGAGAGAGAGATGGAGAGGGTGATGTTACTGAGGGAGGGAGGGAGTGTGTGAGGGAGAGAGAGAGATGGAGAGGGTGATGTTACTGAGGGAGAGAGGGAGTGTGAGAGAGAGAGAGATGGAGAGGGTGATGTTACTGAGCGAGAGAGTGAGTGTGTGAGAGAGAGATGGGGAGGGTGATGTTACTGAGGGAGAGAGGGAGTGTGTGAGGGAGAGAGAGAGATGGAGAGGGTGATGTTACTGAGGGAGAGAGGGAGTGTGTGAGGGAGAGAGAGAGATGGAGAGGGTGATGTTACTGAGGGAGAGAGGGAGTGTGTGAGGGAGAGAGAGAGATGGAGAGGGTGATGTTACTGAGGGAGAGAGGGAGTGTGAGGGAGAGAGAGATGGAGAGGATGATGTGACTGAGGGAGAGAGGGAGTGTGTGAGATAGAGAGAGAGAGAGAGATGGAGAGGGTGATGTTACTGAGGGAGAGAGGGAGTATGTGAGGGAGAGAGAGAGAGAGATGGAGAGGGTGATGTTACTGAGGGAGAGAGGGAGTGTGTGAGGGAGAGAGAGAGATGGAGAGGGTGATGTTACTGAGGGAGGGAGGGAGTGTGTGAGGGAGAGAGAGAGATGGAGAGGGTGATGTTACTGAGGGAGGGAGGGAGTGTGTGTGAGAGAGAGAGAGATGGAGAGGGTGATGTTACTGAGGGAGAGAGGGAGTGTGTGAGGGAGCGAGAGAGACATGGAGAGGGTGATGTTACTGAGGGAGAGAGGGAGTGTGTGAGGGAGAGAGAAAGATGGAGAGGGTGATGTTACTGAGGGAGAGAGGGAGTGTGTGAGGGAGAGAGAGAGATGGAGAGGGTGATGTTACCGAGGGAGAGAGGGAGAGTGTGAGGGAGAGAGAGAGAGATGGAGAGGATGATGTTACAGAGGGAGAGAGGGAGTGTGTGAGGGAGTGAGAGAGAGATGGAGAGGGTGATGTTACTGAGGGAGAGAGGGAGTGTGAGAGAGAGAGAGATGGAGAGGGTGATGTTACTGAGCGAGAGAGTGAGTGTGTGAGAGAGAGATGGGGAGGGTGATGTTACTGAGGGAGAGAGGGAGTGTGTGAGGGAGAGAGAGAGATGGAGAGGGTGATGTTACTGAGGGAGAGAGGGAGTGTGTGAGGGAGAGAGAGAGATGGAGAGGGTGATGTTACTGAGGGAGAGAGGGAGTGTGTGAGGGAGAGAGAGAGATGGAGAGGGTGATGTTACTGAGGGAGAGAGGGAGTGTGAGGGAGAGAGAGATGGAGAGGATGATGTGACTGAGGGAGAGAGGGAGTGTGTGAGGGAGAGAGAGAGAGAGAGATGGAGAGGGTGATGTTACTGAGGGAGAGAGGGAGTATGTGAGGGAGAGAGAGAGAGAGATGGAGAGGGTGATGTTACTGAGGGAGAGAGGGAGTGTGTGAGGGAGAGAGAGAGATGGAGAGGGTGATGTTACTGAGGGAGGGAGGGAGTGTGTGAGGGAGAGAGAGAGATGGAGAGGGTGATGTTACTGAGGGAGGGAGGGAGTGTGTGTGAGAGAGAGAGAGATGGAGAGGGTGATGTTACTGAGGGAGAGAGGGAGTGTGTGAGGGAGAGAGAGATGGAGAGGGTGATGTTACTGAGGGAGAGAGGGAGTGTGTGAGGGAGAGAGAGAGATGGAGAGGGTGATGTTACCGAGGGAGAGAGGGAGAGTGTGAGGGAGAGAGAGAGAGATGGAGAGGATGATGTTACTGAGGGAGAGAGGGAGTGTGTGAGGGAGAGAGAGAGATGGAGAGGGTGATGTTACTGAGGGAGAGAGGGAGTGTGTGAGGGAGAGAGAGAGATATGGAGAGGGTGATGTTACTGAGGGAGAGAGGGAGTGTGTGAGGGAGAGAGAGAGATGGAGAGGGTGATGTTACTGAGGGAGAGAGGGAGTGTGTGAGGGAGAGAGTGAGAGAGATGGAGAGGGTGATGTTACTGGGGGAGAGAGGGAGTGTGTGAGGGAGAGAGAGAGAGAGAGAGATGGAGAGGGTGATGTTACTGAGGGAGAGAGGGAGTGTATGTGAGAGAGAGAGAGAGAGATGGAGAGGGTGATGTTACTGGGGGAGAGAGGGAGTGTGTGAGGGAGAGAGAGAGAGAGAGAGATGGAGAGGGTGATGTTACTGAGGGAGAGACGGAGTCTGTGAGGGAGAGAGAGAGAGAGAGATGGAGAGGGTGATGTTACTGAGGGAGAGAGGGAGTGTGGGAGAGAGAGAGATGGAGAGGGTGATGTTAATGAGGGAGAGAGGGGGAGTGTGAGGGAGAGAGAGAGAGATGGAGAGGATGATGTTACTGAGGGAGAGAGGGAGTGTGTGAGGGAGAGAGAGAGAGATGGAGAGGGTGATGTTACTGAGGGAGAGAGGGAGTGTGTGAGGGAGAGAGAGAGATATGGAGAGGGTGATGTTACTGAGGGAGAGAGGGAGTGTGTGTGAGAGAGAGAGAGAGATGGAGAGGGTGATGTTTCTGAGGGAGAGAGGGAGTGTGTGAGGGAGAGAGAGAGATGGAGAGGGTGATGTTACTGAGGGAGAGAGGGAGTGTGTGAGGGAGAGAGAGAGATGGAGAGGGTAATGTTACAGAGGGAGAGAGGGAGTGTGTGAGGGAGTGAGAGAGAGATGGAGAGGGTGATGTTACTGAGGGAGAGAGGGAGTGTGAGAGAGAGAGAGATGGAGAGGGTGATGTTACTGAGGGAGAGAGTGAGTGTGTGAGAGAGAGATGGGGAGGGTGATGTTACTGAGGGAGAGAGGGAGTGTGTGAGGGAGAGAGAGAGATGGAGAGGGTGATGTTACTGAGGGAGAGAGGGAGTGTGTGAGGGAGAGAGAGAGATGGAGAGGGTGATGTTACTGAGGGAGAGAGGGAGTGTGTGAGGGAGAGAGAGAGATGGAGAGGGTGATGTTACTGAGGGAGAGAGGGAGTGTGAGGGAGAGAGAGATGGAGAGGATGATGTGACTGAGGGAGAGAGGGAGTGTGTGAGGGAGAGAGAGAGATGGAGAGGGTGATGTTACTGAGGGAGAGAGGGAGTGTGTGAGGGAGAGAGAGAGATGGAGAGGGTGATGTTACTGAGGGAGAGAGGGAGTGTGTGAGGGAGAGAGAGAGATATGGAGAGGGTGATGTTACTGAGGGAGAGAGGGAGTGTGTGTGAGAGAGAGAGAGAGATGGAGAGGGTGATGTTTCTGAGGGAGAGAGGGAGTGTGTGAGGGAGAGAGAGAGATGGAGAGGGTGATGTTACTGAGGGAGAGAGGGAGTGTGTGAGGGAGAGAGAGAGATGGAGAGGGTAATGTTACAGAGGAAGAGAGGGAGTGTGTGAGGGAGTGAGAGAGAGATGGAGAGGGTGATGTTACTGAGGGAGAGAGGGAGCGTGAGAGAGAGAGAGATGGAGAGGGTGATATTACTGAGGGAGAGAGTGAGTGTGTGAGAGAGAGATGGGGAGGGTGATGTTACTGAGGGAGAGAGGGAGTGTGTGAGGGAGAGAGAGAGATGGAGAGGGTGATGTTACTGAGGGAGAGAGGGAGTGTGTGAGGGAGAGAGAGAGATGGAGAGGGTGATGTTACTGAGGGAGAGAGGGAGTGTGTGAGGGAGAGAGAGAGATGGAGAGGGTGATGTTACTGAGGGAGAGAGGGAGTGTGAGGGAGAGAGAGATGGAGAGGATGATGTGACTGAGGGAGAGAGGGAGTGTGTGAGGGAGAGAGAGAGAGAGAGATGGAGAGGGTGATGTTACTGAGGGAGAGACGGTGTGTGTGAGGGAGAGAGAGAGAGAGAGATGGAGAGGGTGATGTTACTGAGGGAGAGAGGGAGTATGTGAGGGAGAGAGAGAGAGAGATGGAGAGGGTGATGTTACTGAGGGAGAGAGGGAGTGTGTGAGGGAGAGAGAGAGATGGAGAGGGTGATGTTACTGAGGGAGAGAGGGAGTGTGTGAGGGAGAGAGAGATGGAGAGGGTGATGTTACTGAGGGAGGGAGGGAGTGTGTGAGGGAGAGAGAGAGATGGAGAGGGTGATGTTACTGAGGGAGGGAGGGAGTGTGTGTGAGAGAGAGAGAGATGGAGAGGGTGATGTTACTGAGGGAGAGAGGGAGTGTGTGAGGGAGAGAGAGATGGAGAGAGTGATGTTACTGAGGGAGAGAGGGAGTGTGTGAGGGAGAGAGAGAGATGGAGAGGGTAATGTTACAGAGGGAGAGAGGGAGTGTGTGAGGGAGTGAGAGAGAGATGGAGAGGGTGATTTTACTGAGGGAGAGAGGGAGTGTGAGAGAGAGAGAGATGGAGAGGGTGATGTTACTGAGGGAGAGAGGGAGTGTGTGAGGGAGAGAGAGAGATGGAGAGGGTGATGTTACTGAGGGAGAGAGGGAGTGTGTGAGGGAGAGAGAGAGATGGAGAGGGTGATGTTACTGAGGGAGAGAGGGAGTGTGTGAGGGAGAGAGAGAGATGGAGAGGGTGATGTTACTGAGGGAGAGAGGGAGTGTGTGAGGGAGAGAGAGAGATGGAGAGGGTGATGTTACTGAGGGAGAGAGGGAGTGTGAGGGAGAGAGAGATGGAGTAGGATGATGTGACTGAGGGAGAGAGGGAGTGTGTGAGGGAGAGAGAGAGATGGAGAGGGTGATGTTACTGAGGGAGAGAGGGAGTGTGTGAGGGAGAGAGAGAGATGGAGAGGGTGATGTTACTGAGGGAGAGAGGGAGTGTGTGAGGGAGAGAGAGAGATATGGAGAGGGTGATGTTACTGAGGGAGAGAGGGAGTGTGTGTGAGAGAGAGAGAGAGATGGAGAGGGTGATGTTTCTGAGGGAGAGAGGGAGTGTGTGAGGGAGAGAGAGAGATGGAGAGGGTGATGTTACTGAGGGAGAGAGGGAGTGTGTGAGGGAGAGAGAGAGATGGAGAGGGTAATGTTACAGAGGGAGAGAGGGAGTGTGTGAGGGAGTGAGAGAGAGATGGAGAGGGTGATGTTACTGAGGGAGAGAGGGAGTGTGAGAGAGAGAGAGATGGAGAGGGTGATGTTACTGAGGGAGAGAGTGAGTGTGTGAGAGAGAGATGGGGAGGGTGATGTTACTGAGGGAGAGAGGGAGTGTGTGAGGGAGAGAGAGAGATGGAGAGGGTGATGTTACTGAGGGAGAGAGGGAGTGTGTGAGGGAGAGAGAGAGATGGAGAGGGTGATGTTACTGAGGGAGAGAGGGAGTGTGTGAGGGAGAGAGAGAGATGGAGAGGGTGATGTTACTGAGGGAGAGAGGGAGTGTGAGGGAGAGAGAGATGGAGAGGATGCTGTGACTGAGGGAGAGAGGGAGTGTGTGAGGGAGAGAGAGAGAGAGAGATGGAGAGGGTGATGTTACTGAGGGAGAGACGGTGTGTGTGAGGGAGAGAGAGAGAGAGAGATGGAGAGGGTGATGTTACTGAGGGAGAGAGGGAGTGTGTGAGGGAGAGAGAGAGATGGAGAGGGTGATGTTACTGAGGGAGGGAGGGAGTGTGTGAGGGAGAGAGAGAGATGGAGAGGGTGATGTTACTGAGGGAGGGAGGGAGTGTGTGTGAGAGAGAGAGAGATGGAGAGGGTGATGTTACTGAGGGAGAGAGGGAGTGTGTGAGGGAGAGAGAGATGGAGAGGGTGATGTTACTGAGGGAGAGAGGGAGAGTGTGAGGGAGAGAGAGAGAGATGGAGAGGATGATGTTACTGAGGGAGAGAGGGAGTGTGTGAGGGAGAGAGAGAGATGGAGAGGGTGATGTTACTGAGGGAGAGAGGGAGTGTGTGAGGGAGAGAGAGAGATATGGAGAGGGTGATGTTACTGAGGGAGAGAGGGAGTGTGTGAGGGAGAGAGAGATGGAGAGGGCGATGTTACTGAGGGAGAGAGGGAGTGTGTGAGGGAGAGAGAGAGATATGGAGAGGGTGATGTTACTGAGGGAGAGAGGGAGTGTGTGTGAGAGAGAGAGAGAGATGGTGAGGGTGATGTTACTGGGGGAGAGAGGGAGTGTGTGAGGGAGAGAGAGAGAGAGAGAGATGGAGAGGGTGATGTTACTGAGGGCGAGAGGGAGAGTGTGAGGGAGAGAGAGAGAGAGAGATGGAGAGGGTGATGTTACTGAGGGATAGAGGGAGTGTGGGAGAGAGAGAGATGGAGAGGGTGATGTTACTGAGGGAGAGAGGGAGAGTGTGAGGGAGAGAGAGAGAGATGGAGAGGATGATGTTACTGAGGGAGAGAGTGAGTGTGTGAGAGAGAGATGGGGAGGGTGATGTTACTGAGGGAGAGAGGGAGTGTGTGAGGGAGAGAGAGAGATGGAGAGGGTGATGTTACTGAGGGAGAGAGGGAGTGTGTGAGGGAGAGAGAGAGATGGAGAGGGTGATGTTACTGAGGGAGAGAGGGAGTGTGTGAGGGAGAGAGAGAGATGGAGAGGGTGATGTTACTGAGGGAGAGAGGGAGTGTGAGGGAGAGAGAGATGGAGTAGGATGATGTGACTGAGGGAGAGAGGGAGTGTGTGAGGGAGAGAGAGAGATGGAGAGGGTGATGTTACTGAGGGAGAGAGGGAGTGTGTGAGGGAGAGAGAGAGATGGAGAGGGTGATGTTACTGAGGGAGAGAGGGAGTGTGTGAGGGAGAGAGAGAGATATGGAGAGGGTGATGTTACTGAGGGAGAGAGGGAGTGTGTGTGAGAGAGAGAGAGAGATGGAGAGGGTGATGTTTCTGAGGGAGAGAGGGAGTGTGTGAGGGAGAGAGAGAGATGGAGAGGGTGATGTTACTGAGGGAGAGAGGGAGTGTGTGAGGGAGAGAGAGAGATGGAGAGGGTAATGTTACAGAGGGAGAGAGGGAGTGTGTGAGGGAGTGAGAGAGAGATGGAGAGGGTGATGTTACTGAGGGAGAGAGGGAGTGTGAGAGAGAGAGAGATGGAGAGGGTGATGTTACTGAGGGAGAGAGTGAGTGTGTGAGAGAGAGATGGGGAGGGTGATGTTACTGAGGGAGAGAGGGAGTGTGTGAGGGAGAGAGAGAGATGGAGAGGGTGATGTTACTGAGGGAGAGAGGGAGTGTGTGAGGGAGAGAGAGAGATGGAGAGGGTGATGTTACTGAGGGAGAGAGGGAGTGTGTGAGGGAGAGAGAGAGATGGAGAGGGTGATGTTACTGAGGGAGAGAGGGAGTGTGAGGGAGAGAGAGATGGAGAGGATGCTGTGACTGAGGGAGAGAGGGAGTGTGTGAGGGAGAGAGAGAGAGAGAGATGGAGAGGGTGATGTTACTGAGGGAGAGAGGGAGTGTGTGAGGGAGAGAGAGAGATGGAGAGGGTGATGTTACTGAGGGAGGGAGGGAGTGTGTGAGGGAGAGAGAGAGATGGAGAGGGTGATGTTACTGAGGGAGGGAGGGAGTGTGTGTGAGAGAGAGAGAGATGGAGAGGGTGATGTTACTGAGGGAGAGAGGGAGTGTGTGAGGGAGAGAGAGATGGAGAGGGTGATGTTACTGAGGGAGAGAGGGAGAGTGTGAGGGAGAGAGAGAGAGATGGAGAGGATGATGTTACTGAGGGAGAGAGGGAGTGTGTGAGGGAGAGAGAGAGATGGAGAGGGTGATGTTACTGAGGGAGAGAGGGAGTGTGTGAGGGAGAGAGAGAGATATGGAGAGGGTGATGTTACTGAGGGAGAGAGGGAGTGTGTGAGGGAGAGAGAGATGGAGAGGGCGATGTTACTGAGGGAGAGAGGGAGTGTGTGAGGGAGAGAGAGAGATATGGAGAGGGTGATGTTACTGAGGGAGAGAGGGAGTGTGTGTGAGAGAGAGAGAGAGATGGTGAGGGTGATGTTACTGGGGGAGAGAGGGAGTGTGTGAGGGAGAGAGAGAGAGAGAGAGATGGAGAGGGTGATGTTACTGAGGGCGAGAGGGAGAGTGTGAGGGAGAGAGAGAGAGAGAGATGGAGAGGGTGATGTTACTGAGGGATAGAGGGAGTGTGGGAGAGAGAGAGATGGAGAGGGTGATGTTACTGAGGGAGAGAGGGAGAGTGTGAGGGAGAGAGAGAGAGATGGAGAGGATGATGTTACTGAGGGAGAGAGGGAGTGTGTGAGGGAGAGAGAGAGATGGAGAGGGTGATGTTACTGAGGGAGAGAGGGAGAGAGAGAGATATGGAGAGGGTGATGTTACTGAGGGAGAGAGGGAGTGTGTGAGGGAGAGAGAGAGATGGAGAGGGTGATGTTACTGAGGGAGAGAGGGAGTGTGTGAGGGAGAGAGAGAGATATGGAGAGGGTGATGTTACTGAGGGAGAGAGGGAGTGTGTGTGAGAGAGAGAGAGAGATGGAGAGGGTGATGTTACTGAGGGAGAGAGGGAGTGTGAGAGAGAGAGAGAGATGGAGAGGGTGATGTTACTGAGGGAGAGAGGGAGTGTGTGAGGGAGAGAGAGAGATGGAGAGGGTGATGTTACTGAGGGAGAGAGGGAGTGTGAGGGAGAGAGAGATGGAGAGGATGATGTGACTGAGGGAGAGAGGGAGTGTGTGAGGGAGAGAGAGAGATGGAGAGGGTGATGTTACTGAGGGAGAGAGGGAGTGTGTGAGGGAGAGAGAGAGATGGAGAGGGTGATGTTACTGAGGGAGAGAGGGAGTGTGTGAGGGAGAGAGAGAGATGGAGAGGGTGATGTTACTGAGGGAGAGAGGGAGTGTGTGAGGGAGAGAGAGAGATGGAGAGGGTGATGTTACTGAGGGAGAGAGGGAGTGTGTGAGGGAGAGAGAGAGATGGAGAGGGTGATGTTACTGAGGGAGAGAGGGAGTGTGTGAGGGAGAGAGAGAGATGGAGAGGGTGATGTTACTGAGGGAGAGAGGGAGTGTGAGGGAGAGAGAGATGGAGAGGATGATGTGACTGAGGGAGAGAGGGAGTGTGTGAGGGAGAGAGAGAGATGGAGAGGGTGATGTTACTGAGGGAGAGAGGGAGTGTGTGAAGGAGAGAGAGAGATGGAGAGGGTGATGTTACTGAGGGAGAGAGGGAGTGTGTGAGGGAGAGAGAGAGATATGGAGAGGGTGATGTTACTGAGGGAGAGAGGGAGTGTGTGTGAGAGAGAGAGAGAGATGGAGAGGGTGATGTTTCTGAGGGAGAGAGGGAGTGTGTGAGGGAGAGAGAGAGATGGAGAGGGTGATGTTGTTGAGGGAGAGAGGGAGTGTGTGAGGGAGATAGAGAGAGATGGAGAGGGTAATGTTACAGAGGGAGAGAGGGAGTGTGTGAGGGAGTGAGAGAGAGATGGAGAGGGTGATGTTACTGAGGGAGAGAGGGAGTGTGAGAGAGAGAGAGATGGAGAGGGTGATGTTACTGAGGGAGAGAGTGAGTGTGTGAGAGAGAGATGGGGAGGGTGATGTTACTGAGGGAGAGAGGGAGTGTGTGAGGGAGAGAGAGAGATGGAGAGGGTGATGTTACTGAGGGAGAGAGGGAGTGTGTGAGGGAGAGAGAGAGATGGAGAGGGTGATGTTACTGAGGGAGAGAGGGAGTGTGTGAGGGAGAGAGAGAGATGGAGAGGGTGATGTTACTGAGGGAGAGAGGGAGTGTGAGGGAGAGAGAGATGGAGAGGATGATGTGACTGAGGGAGAGAGGGAGTGTGTGAGGGAGAGAGAGAGAGAGAGAGATGGAGAGGGTGATGTTACTGAGGGAGAGACGGTGTGTGTGAGGGAGAGAGAGAGAGAGATGGAGAGGGTGATGTTACTGAGGGAGAGAGGGAGTGTGTGAGGGAGAGAGAGAGATGGAGAGGGTGATGTTACTGAGGGAGGGAGGGAGTGTGTGAGGGAGAGAGAGAGATGGAGAGGGTGATGTTACTGAGGGAGGGAGGGAGTGTGTGTGAGAGAGAGAGAGATGGAGAGGGTGATGTTACTGAGGGAGAGAGGGAGTGTGTGAGGGAGAGAGAGAGAGATGGAGAGGGTGATGTTACTGAGGGAGAGAGGGAGAGTGTGAGGGAGAGAGAGAGAGATGGAGAGGATGATGTTACTGAGGGAGAGAGGGAGTGTGTGAGGGAGAGAGAGAGATGGAGAGGGTGATGTTACTGAGGGAGGGAGGGAGTGTGTGAGGGAGAGAGAGAGATGGAGAGGGTGATGTTACTGAGGGAGGGAGGGAGTGTGTGTGAGAGAGAGAGAGAGATGGAGAGGGTGATGTTACTGGGGGAGAGAGGGAGTGTGTGAGGGAGAGAGAGAGAGAGAGAGATGGAGAGGGTGATGTTACTGAGGGAGAGAGGGAGTGTGTGAGGGAGAGAGAGATGGAGAGGGTGATGTTACTGAGGGAGAGAGGGAGTGTGTGAGGGAGAGAGAGAGAGATGGAGAGGGTGATGTTACTGAGGGAGAGAGGGAGAGTGTGAGGGAGAGAGAGAGAGATGGAGAGGATGATGTTACTGAGGGAGAGAGGGAGTGTGTGAGGGAGAGAGAGAGATGGAGAGGGTGATGTTACTGAGGGAGAGAGGGAGTGTGTGAGGGAGAGAGAGAGATATGGAGAGGGTGATGTTACTGAGGGAGAGAGGGAGTGTGTGAGGGAGAGAGAGAGATGGAGAGGGTGATGTTACTGAGGGAGAGAGGGAGTGTGTGAGGGAGAGAGAGAGATATGGAGAGGGTGATGTTACTGAGGGAGAGAGGGAGTGTGTGTGAGAGAGAGAGAGAGATGGAGAGGGTGATGTTACTGGGGGAGAGAGGGAGTGTGTGAGGGAGAGAGAGAGAGAGAGAGATGGAGAGGGTGATGTTACTGAGGGAGAGACGGAGTGTGTGAGGGAGAGAGAGAGATATGGAGAGGGTGATGTTACTGAGGGAGAGAGGGAGTGTGTGAGGGAGAGAGAGAGATGGAGAGGGTGATGTTACTGAGGGAGAGAGGGAGTGTGTGAGGGAGAGAGAGAGATATGGAGAGGGTGATGTTACTGAGGGAGAGAGGGAGTGTGTGTGAGAGAGAGAGAGAGATGGAGAGGGTGATGTTTCTGAGGGAGAGAGGGAGTGTATGATGGAGAGAGAGATGGAGAGGGTGATGTTACTGAGGGAGAGAGGGAGTGTGAGAGAGAGAGAGATGGAGAGGGTGATGTTACTGAGGGAGAGAGGGAGTGTGAGAGAGAGAGCGAGATGGAGAGGGTGATGTTTCTGAGGGAGAGAGGGAGTGTGTGAGGGAGAGAGAGAGATGGAGAGGGTGATGTTACTGAGGGAGAGAGGGAGTGTGTGAGGGAGAGAGAGAGAGATGGAGAGGATGATGTTACTGAGGGAGAGAGGGAGTGTATGATGGAGAGAGAGATGGAGAGGGTGATGTTACTGAGGGAGAGAGGGAGTGTGAGAGAGAGAGAGATGGAGAGGGTGATGTTACTGAGGGAGAGAGGGAGTGTGTGAGGTGGAGAGAGAGAGATGGAGAGGGTGACGTTAATGAGGGAGAGAGGGAGTGTGTGAGGGAGAGAGAGAGATGGAGAGGGTGACGTTACCGAGGGAGAGAGGGAGTGTGTGAGAGGGAGAGAGAGAGATGGTGAGGGTGACGTTACTGAGGGAGAGACGGAGTGTGTGAGGGAGAGAGAGAAGGAGATGGAGAGGGTGATGTTACTGAGGGAGAGAGGGAGTGTGTGAGGGAGAGAGAGAGATTGAGAGGGTAATGTTACAGAGGGAGAGAGGGAGTGTGTGAGGGAGTGAGAGAGAGATGGAGAGGGTGATGTTACTGAGGGAGAGAGGGAGTGTGAGAGAGAGAGAGAGAGATGGAGAGGGTGATGTTACTGAGGGAGAGAGTGAGTGTGTGAGAGAGAGATGGGGAGGGTGATGTTACTGAGGGAGAGAGGGAGTGTGTGAGGGAGAGAGAGAGATGGAGAGGGTGATGTTACTGAGGGAGAGAGGGAGTGTGTGAGGGAGAGAGAGAGAGATGGAGAGGGTAATGTTACAGAGGGAGAGAGGGAGTGTGTGAGGGAGTGAGAGAGAGATGGAGAGGGTGATGTTACTGAGGGAGAGAGGGAGTGTGAGAGAGAGAGAGATGGAGAGGGTGATGTTACTGAGGGAGAGAGTGAGTGTGTGAGAGAGAGAGATGGAGAGGGTGATGTTACTGAGGGAGAGAGGGAGTGTGTGAGAGAGAGAGAGAGATGGAGAGGGTGATGTTACTGAGGGAGAGAGGGAGTGTGTGAGGGAGAGAGAGAGATGGAGAGGGTGATGTTACTGAGGGAGAGAGGGAGTGTGTGAGGGAGAGAGAGAGATGGAGAGGGTGATGTTACTGAGGGAGAGAGGGAGTGTGAGGGAGAGAGAGATGGAGAGGATGATGTGACTGAGGGAGAGAGGGAGTGTGTGAGGGAGAGAGAGAGAGATGGAGAGGGTGATGTTACTGAGGGAGAGAGGGAGTGTGAGGGAGAGAGAGATGGAGAGGATGATGTGACTGAGGGAGAGAGGGAGTGTGTGAGGGAGAGAGAGAGAGATGAAGAGGGTGATGTTACTGAGGGAGAGAGGGAGTGTGTGAGAGAGAGAGAGAGATGGAGAGGGTGATGTTACTGAGGGAGAGAGGGAGTGTGAGAGAGAGAGAGAGAGATGGAGAGGGTGATGTTACTGAGGGAGAGACGGAGTGTGTGAGGGAGAGAGAGAGAGAGAGATGGAGAGGGTGATGTTACTGAGGGAGAGAGGGAGTGTGGGAGAGAGAGAGATGGAGAGGGTGATGTTACTGAGGGAGAGAGGGAGAGTGTGAGGGAGAGAGAGAGAGATGGAGAGGATGATGTTACTGAGGGAGAGAGGGAGTGTGTGAGGGAGAGAGAGAGATGGAGAGGGTGATGTTACTGAGGGAGAGAGGGAGTGTGTGAGGGAGAGAGAGAGATATGGAGAGGGTGATGTTACTGAGGGAGAGAGGGAGTGTGTGAGGGAGAGAGAGAGATGGAGAGGGTGATGTTACTGAGGGAGAGAGGGAGTGTGTGAGGGAGAGAGAGAGATATGGAGAGGGTGATGTTACTGAGGGAGAGAGGGAGTGTGTGTGAGAGAGAGAGAGAGATGGAGAGGGTGATGTTTCTGAGGGAGAGAGGGAGTGTATGATGGAGAGAGAGATGGAGAGGGTGATGTTACTGAGGGAGAGAGGGAGTGTGAGAGAGAGAGAGATGGAGAGGGTGATGTTACTGAGGGAGAGAGGGAGTGTGAGAGAGAGAGAGAGAGATGGAGAGGGTGATGTTACTGAGGGAGAGAGGGAGTGTGTGAGGGAGAGAGGGAGATGGAGAGGGTGATGTTACTGAGGGAGAGAGGGAGTGTGTGAGGGAGAGAGAGAGAGATGGAGAGGATGATGTTACTGAGGGAGAGAGGGAGTGTATGATGGAGAGAGAGATGGAGAGGGTGATGTTACTGAGGGAGAGAGGGAGTGTGAGAGAGAGAGAGATGGAGAGGGTGATGTTACTGAGGGAGAGAGGGAGTGTGTGAGGTGGAGAGAGAGAGATGGAGAGGGTGACGTTAATGAGGGAGAGAGGGAGTGTGTGAGGGAGAGAGAGAGATGGAGAGGGTGACGTTACCGAGGGAGAGAGGGAGTGTGTGAGAGGGAGAGAGAGAGATGGTGAGGGTGACGTTACTGAGGGAGAGAGGGAGTGTGTGAGGGAGAGAGAGAAGGAGATGGAGAGGGTGATGTTACTGAGGGAGAGAGGGAGAGTGTGAGGGAGTGAGAGAGAGATGGAGAGGGTGATGTTACTGAGGGAGAGAGGGAGTGTGAGAGAGAGAGAGAGAGATGGAGAGGGTGATGTTACTGAGGGAGAGAGTGAGTGTGTGAGAGAGAGATGGGGAGGGTGATGTTACTGAGGGAGAGAGGGAGTGTGTGAGGGAGAGAGAGAGATGGAGAGGGTGATGTTACTGAGGGAGAGAGGGAGTGTGTGAGGGAGAGAGAGAGATGGAGAGGGTAATGTTACAGAGGGAGAGAGGGAGTGTGTGAGGGAGTGAGAGAGAGATGGAGAGGGTGATGTTACTGAGGGAGAGAGGGAGTGTGAGAGAGAGAGAGATGGAGAGGGTGATGTTACTGAGGGAGAGAGTGAGTGTGTGAGAGAGAGAGATGGAGAGGGTGATGTTACTGAGGGAGAGAGGGAGTGTGTGAGGGAGAGAGAGATGGAGAGGGTGATGTTACTGAGGGAGAGAGGGAGTGTGTGAGGGAGAGAGAGAGATGGAGAGGGTGATGTTACTGAGGGAGAGAGGGAGTGTGTGAGGGAGAGAGAGAGATGGAGAGGGTGATGTTACTGAGGGAGAGAGGGAGTGTGTGAGGGAGAGAGAGATGGAGAGGATGATGTGACTGAGGGAGAGAGGGAGTGTGTGAGGGAGAGAGAGAGAGATGGAGAGGGTGATGTTACTGAGGGAGAGAGGGAGTGTGAGGGAGAGAGAGATGGAGAGGATGATGTGACTGAGGGAGAGAGGGAGTGTGTGAGGGAGAGAGAGAGAGATGAAGTGGGTGATGTTACTGAGGGAGAGAGGGAGTGTGTGAGAGAGAGAGAGAGATGGAGAGGGTGATGTTACTGATGGAGAGAGGGAGTGTGAGAGAGAGAGAGAGAGATGGAGAGGGTGATGTTACTGAGGGAGAGAGGGAGTGTGTGAGGGAGAGAGAGAGAGATGGAGAGGGTGTTGTTACTGAGGGAGAGAGGGAGTGTATGACGGAGAGAGAGAGATGGAGAGGGTGATGTTACTGAGGGAGAGAGGGAGTGTGTGAGAGAGAGAGATGGAGAGGGTGATGTTACTGAGGGAGAGAGGGAGTGTGAGAGGGAGAGAGAGGGAGATGGAGAGGGTGATGTTACTGAGGGAGAGAGGGAGTGTGTGAGGGAGAGAGAGAGATGGAGAGGGTGATGTTACTGAGGGAGAGAGGGAGTGTGAGAGAGAGAGAGATGGAGAGGGTGATGTTACTGAGGGAGAGAGGGAGTGTGTGAGGGAGAGAGAGAGAGATGGAGAGGGTGTTGTTACTGAGGGAGAGAGGGAGTGTGTGAGGGAGAGAGAGAGATGGAGAGGGTGATGTTACTGAGGGAGAGAGGGAGTGTGTGAGGGAGAGAGAGAGAGAGATGGAGAGGGTGATGTTACTGAGGGAGAGAGGGAGTGTGTGAGGGAGAGAGAGATGGAGAGAGTGATGTTACTGAAGGAGAGAGGGAGTGTGTGAGGGAGAGAGAGATGGAGAGAGTGATGTTACTGAAGGAGAGAGGGAGTGTGTGAGGGAGAGAGAGATGGAGAGGGTGATGTTACTGAGGGAGAGAGGGAGTGTGTGAGGGAGAGAGAGATGGAGAGGGTGATGTTACTGAGGGAGAGAGGGAGTGTGTGAGGGAGAGAGAGATGGAGAGGGTGATGTTACTGAGGGAGAGAGGGAGTGTGACAGAGAGAGAGATGGAGAGGGTGATGTTACTGAGGGAGAGAGGGAGTGTGTGAGGGAGAGAGAGAGAGATGGAGAGGGTGATGTTACTGAGGGAGAGAGGGAGTGTGTGAGGGAGAGAGAGAGATGGAGAGGGTGATGTTACTGAGGGAGAGAGGGAGTGTGTGAGGGAGAGAGAGAGATATGGAGAGGGTGATGTTACTGAGGGAGAGAGGGAGTGTGAGAGAGAGAGAGATGGAGAGGGTGATGTTACTGAGGGAGAGAGGGAGTGTGAGAGAGAGAGAGATGGAGAGGGTGATGTTACTGAGGGAGAGAGTGAGTGTGTGAGAGAGAGAGATGGAGAGGGTGATGTTACTGAGGGAGAGAGGGAGTGTGTGAGAGAGAGTGAGAGAGATGGAGAGGGTGATTTTACTGAGGGAGAGAGGGAAAGTGAGAGGGAGAGAGAGAGAGATGGAGAGGGTGATGTTACTGAGGGAGAGAAGGAGTGTGTGAGGGAGAGAGAGAGAGATGCAGAGGGTGATGTTAGTGAGGGAGAGAGGGAGTGTGTGAGGGAGAGAGAGAGATGGAAAGGGTGATGTTACTGAGGGAGAGAGGGAGTGTGTGAGGGAGAGAGAGAGATGGAGAGGGTGATGTTGTTGAGGGAGAGAAGGAGTGTGTGAGGGAGAGAGAGAGAGATGGAGAGGGTGATGTTACTGAGGGAGAGAAGGAGTGTGTGAGGGAGAGAGAGAGAGATGGAGAGGGTGATGTTATTGAGGGAGAGAGGGAGTGTGAGAGAGAGAGAGATGGAGAGGGTGATGTTACTGAGGGAGGGATGGAGTGTGTGAGAGAGAGAGAGAGATGGAGAGGGTGATGTTACTGAGGGAGAGAGGGAGTGTGTGAGGGAGAGAGAGAGATGGAGAGGGTGATGTTACTGAGGGAGAGAGGGAGTGTGTGAGGGAGAGAGAGAGATGGAGAGGGTGATGTTACTGAGGGAGAGAGGGAGTGTGTGTGTGAGGGAGAGAGAGATGGAGAGGTTGATGTTACTGAGGGAGAGAGGGAGTGAGAGAGAGAGAGAGAGATGGAGAGGGTGATGTTCCTGAGGGAGAGAGGGAGTGTGTGAGGGAGAGAGAGAGATGGAGAGGGTGATGTTACTGAGGGAGAGAGGGAGTGTGTGAGGGAGAGAGAGAGATGGAGAGGGTGATGTTACTGAGGGAGAGAGGGAGTGCGTGTGGGAGAGAGAGAGAGATGGAGAGGGTGATGTTACTGAGGGAGAGAGGGAGTGTGAGAGAGAGAGATGGAGAGGGTGATGTTACTGAGAGAGAGAGGGAGTGTGAGAGGGAGAGAGAGAGAGATGGAGAGGGTGACGTTACTGAGGGAGAGAGGGAGTGTGTGAGGGAGAGAGAGAGATGGTGAGGGTGACGTTACTGAGGGAGAGAGGGAGTGTGTGAGGGAGAGAGAGAAGGAGATGGAGAGGGTGATGTTACTGAGGGAGAGAGGGAGTGTGTGAGGGAGAGAGAGAGATGGAGAGGGTAATGTTACTGAGGCAGAGAGGGAGTGTGTGAGGGAGTGAGAGAGAGATGGAGAGGGTGATGTTACTGAGGGAGAGAGGGAGTGTGA
The DNA here is from genome assembly GCF_037043375.1 of Chiloscyllium plagiosum. Taxonomy (NCBI): domain Eukaryota; kingdom Metazoa; phylum Chordata; class Chondrichthyes; order Orectolobiformes; family Hemiscylliidae; genus Chiloscyllium; species Chiloscyllium plagiosum. The sequence goes on along the minus strand of NW_028270329.1, from coordinate 84,456 downwards.
GAGAGAGAGAGATGGAGAGGGTGATGTTACTGAGGGAGAGAGGGAGTGTGTGAGGGAGAGAGAGAGAGATGGAGAGGGTGATGTTACTGAGGGAGAGAGGGAGTGTGTGAGAGAGAGAGAGAGAGATGGAGAGGGTGATATTACTGAGGGAGAGAGGGAGTGTGTGAGGGAGAGAGTGATGTTACTGAGGGAGAGAGGGAGTGTGAGGGAGAGAGAGATGGAGAGGATGATGTGACTGAGGGAGAGAGGGAGTGTGTGAGGGAGAGAGAGAGAGAGAGATGGAGAGGGTGATGTTACCGAGGGAGGGAGGGAGTGTGTGATGGAGAGAGAGAGATGGAGAGGGTGATGTTACTGAGGGAGAGACGGAGTGTGTGAGGGAGAGAGAGAGAGAGAGATGGAGAGGGTGATGTTACTGAGGGAGAGAGGGAGTGTGTGAGGGAGAGAGTGAGATGGAGAGGGTGATGTTACTGAGGGAGAGAGGGAGTGTGTGAGGGAGAGAGAGAGATGGAGAGGGTGATGTTACTGAGGGAGAGAGGGAGTGTGTGAGGGAGAGAGAGAGATGGAGAGGGTGACGTTACTGAGGGAGAGAGGGAGTGTGTGAGGGAGAGAGAGATGGAGAGGGTGATGTTACTGAGGGAGAGAGGGAGTGTGTGAGGGAGAGAGAGATGGAGAGAGTGATGTTACTGAAGGAGAGAGGGAGTGTGTGAGGGAGAGAGAGATGGAGAGGGTGATGTTACTGAGGGAGAGAGGGAGTGTGACAGAGAGAGAGATGGAGAGGGTGATGTTACTGAGGGAGAGAGGGAGTGTGTGAGCGAGAGAAAGAGAGATGGAGAGGGTGATGTTACTGAGGGAGAGAGGGAGTGTGTGAGGGAGAGAGAGAGATGAAGAGGGAGATGTTACTGAGGGAGAGAGGGAGTGTGTGAGAGAGAGAGAGAAATGGAGAGGGTGATGTTACTGAGGGAGAGAGGGAGTGTGTGAGGGAGAGAGAGAGAGATGCAGAGGGTGATGTTAGTGAGGGAGGGAGGGAGTGTGTGAGGGAGAGAGAGAGATGGAAAGGGTGATGTTACTGAGGGAGAGAGGGAGTGTGTGAGGGAGAGAGAGAGATGGAGAGGGTGATGTTGTTGAGGGAGAGAAGGAGTGTGTGAGGGAGAGAGAGAGAGATGGAGAGGGTGATGTTACTGAGGGAGAGAAGGAGTGTGTGAGGGAGAGAGAGAGAGATGGAGAGGGTGATGTTATTGAGGGAGGGAGGGAGTGTGAGAGAGAGAGAGAGAGATGGAGAGGGTGATGTTACTGAGGGAGAGAGGGAGTGTGTGAGGGAGAGAGAGAGATGAAGAGGGAGATGTTACTGAGGGAGAGAGGGAGTGTGTGAGAGAGAGAGAGAGAGATGGAGAGGGTGATGTTACTGAGGGAGAGAGGGAGTGTGTGAGGGAGAGAGAGATGGAGAGGGTGATGTTACTGAGGGAGAGAGGGAGTGAGAGAGAGAGAGAGAGATGGAGAGGGTGATGTTCCTGAGGGAGAGAGGGAGTGTGTGAGGGAGAGAGAGAGATGAAGAGGGAGATGTTACTGAGGGAGAGAGGGAGTGTGTGAGGGGGAGAGAGAGAGATGGAGAGGGAGATGTTACTGAGGGAGAGAGCGAGTGTGTGAGAGAGAGAGAGAAATGGAGAGGGTGATGTTACTGAGGGAGAGAGGGAGTGTGTGAGGGAGAGAGAGAGATGAAGAGGGAGATGTTACTGAGGGAGAGAGGGAGTGTGTGAGAGAGAGAGAGAAATGTAGAGGGTGATGTTACTGAGGGAGAGAGGGAGTGTGTGAGTGAGAGAGACAGAGAGATGGAGTGGGTGATGTTACTGAGGGAGAGTGTGAGGGAGAGAGAGAGAGAGATGGAGAGGGTGATGTTACTGAGGGAGAGAGGGAGTGTGAGAGGGAGAGAGAGACGGAGAGGATGACGTTACTGAGGGAGAGAGGGAGTGTGTGAGGGAGAGAGAGAGATGCAGAGGGTGATGTTACTGAGGGAGAGAGGGAGTGTGTGAGGGAGAGAGAGAGAGATGGAGAGGGTGATGTTACTGAGGGAGAGAGGGAGTGTGTGAGGGAGAGAGAGAGAGAGATGGAGAGGGTGATGTTACTGATGGAGAGAGGGAGTGTGAGAGAGAGAGAGAGAGATGGAGAGGGTGATGTTACTGAGGGAGAGAGGGAGTGTGTGAGGGAGAGAGAGAGAGATGGAGAGGGTGTTGTTACTGAGGGAGGGAGGGAGTGAGTGAGGGAGAGAGAGAGAGAGGGTGATGTTACTGAGGGAGAGAGGGAGTGTGAGAGGGAGAGAGAGGGAGATGGAGAGGGTGATGTTACTGAGGGAGAGAGGGAGTGTGTGAGGGAGAGAGAGAGATGGAGAGGGTGATGTTACTGAGGGAGAGAGGGAGTGTGAGAGAGAGAGAGAGAGATGGAGAGGGTGATGTTACTGAGGGAGAGAGGGAGTGTGTGAGGGAGAGAGAGAGAGATGGAGAGGGTGATGTTACTGAGGGAGAGAGGGAGTGTGTGAGGGAGAGAGAGAGAGAGATGGAGAGGGTGATGTTACTGATGGAGAGAGGGAGTGTGAGAGAGAGAGAGAGAGATGGAGAGGGTGATGTTACTGAGGGAGAGAGGGAGTGTGTGAGGGAGAGAGAGAGAGATGGAGAGGGTGTTGTTACTGAGGGAGGGAGGGAGTGTGTGAGGGAGAGAGAGAGAGAGGGTGATGTTACTGAGGGAGAGAGGGAGTGTGAGAGGGAGAGAGAGGGAGATGGAGAGGGTGATGTTACTGAGGGAGAGAGGGAGTGTGTGAGGGAGAGAGAGAGATGGAGAGGGTGATGTTACTGAGGGAGAGAGGGAGTGTGAGAGAGAGAGAGAGAGATGGAGAGGGTGATGTTACTGAGGGAGAGAGGGAGTGTGTGAGGGAGAGAGAGAGAGATGGAGAGGGTGTTGTTACTGAGGGAGAGAGGGAGTGTGTGAGGGAGAGAGAGAGATGGAGAGGGTGATGTTACTGAGGGAGAGAGGGAGTGTGTGAGGGAGAGAGAGAGAGATGGAGAGGGTGATGTTACTGAGGGAGAGAGGGAGTGTGTGAGGGAGAGAGAGAGAGAGATGGAGAGGGTGATGTTACTGAGGGAGAGAGGGAGTGTGTGAGGGAGAGAGAGATGGAGAGAGTGATGTTACTGAAGGAGAGAGGGAGTGTGTGAGGGAGAGAGAGATGGAGAGAGTGATGTTACTGAAGGAGAGAGGGAGTGTGTGAGGGAGAGAGAGATGGAGAGGGTGATGTTACTGAGGGAGAGAGGGAGTGTGTGAGGGAGAGAGAGATGGAGAGGGTGATGTTACTGAGGGAGAGAGGGAGTGTGTGAGGGAGAGAGAGATGGAGAGGGTGATGTTACTGAGGGAGAGAGGGAGTGTGACAGAGAGAGAGATGGAGAGGGTGATGTTACTGAGGGAGAGAGGGAGTGTGTGAGGGAGAGAGAGAGAGATGGAGAGGGTGATGTTACTGAGGGAGAGAGGGAGTGTGTGAGGGAGAGAGAGAGATGGAGAGGGTGATGTTACTGAGGGAGAGAGGGAGTGTGAGAGAGAGTGAGAGAGATGGAGAGGGTGATTTTACTGAGGGAGAGAGGGAAAGTGAGAGGGAGAGAGAGAGAGATGGAGAGGGTGATGTTACTGAGGGAGAGAAGGAGTGTGTGAGGGAGAGAGAGAGAGATGCAGAGGGTGATGTTAGTGAGGGAGAGAGGGAGTGTGTGAGGGAGAGAGAGAGATGGAAAGGGTGATGTTACTGAGGGAGAGAGGGAGTGTGTGAGGGAGAGAGAGAGATGGAGAGGGTGATGTTGTTGAGGGAGAGAAGGAGTGTGTGAGGGAGAGAGAGAGAGATGGAGAGGGTGATGTTACTGAGGGAGAGAAGGAGTGTGTGAGGGAGAGAGAGAGAGATGGAGAGGGTGATGTTATTGAGGGAGAGAGGGAGTGTGAGAGAGAGAGAGATGGAGAGGCTGATGTTACTGAGGGAGGGATGGAGTGTGTGAGAGAGAGAGAGAGATGGAGAGGGTGATGTTACTGAGGGAGAGAGGGAGTGTGTGTGGGAGAGAGAGAGAGAGATGGAGAGTGTGATGTTACTGAGGGAGAGAGGGAGTGTGTGTGTGAGGGAGAGAGAGATGGAGAGGTTGATGTTACTGAGGGAGAGAGGGAGTGAGAGAGAGAGAGAGAGATGGAGAGGGTGATGTTCCTGAGGGAGAGAGGGAGTGTGTGAGGGAGAGAGAGAGATGGAGAGGGTGATGTTACTGAGGGAGAGAGGGAGTGTGTGAGGGAGAGAGAGAGATGGAGAGGGTGATGTTACTGAGGGAGAGAGGGAGTGCGTGTGGGAGAGAGAGAGATGGAGAGGGTGATGTTACTGAGGGAGAGAGGGAGTGTGAGAGAGAGAGATGGAGAGGGTGATGTTACTGAGAGAGAGAGGGAGTGTGAGAGGGAGAGAGAGAGAGATGGAGAGGGTGACGTTACTGAGGGAGAGAGGGAGTGTGTGAGGGAGAGAGAGAGATGGTGAGGGTGACGTTACTGAGAGAGAGAGGGAGTGTGTGAGGGAGAGAGAGAAGGAGATGGAGAGGGTGATGTTACTGAGGGAGAGAGGGAGTGTGTGAGGGAGAGAGAGAGATGGAGAGGGTAATGTTACTGAGGGAGAGAGGGAGTGTGTGAGGGAGTGAGAGAGAGATGGAGAGGGTGATGTTACTGAGGGAGAGAGGGAGTGTGAGAGAGAGAGAGATGGAGAGGGTGATGTTACTGAGGGAGAGAGGGGGTGTGTGAGAGAGAGATGGGGAGGGTGATGTTACTGAGGGAGAGAGGGAGTGTGTGAGGGAGAGAGAGAGAGATGGAGAGGGTGATGTTACTGAGGGAGAGAGGGAGTGTGTGAGAGAGAGAGAGAGAGATGGAGAGGGTGATATTACTGAGGGAGAGAGGGAGTGTGTGAGGGAGAGAGTGATGTTACTGAGGGAGAGAGGGAGTGTGAGGGAGAGAGAGATGGAGAGGATGATGTGACTGAGGGAGAGAGGGAGTGTGTGAGGCTGAGAGAGAGAGAGAGAGATGGAGAGGGTGATGTTACCGAGGGAGGGAGGGAGTGTGTGATGGAGAGAGACAGATGGAGAGGGTGATGTTACTGAGGGAGAGACGGAGTGTGTGAGGGAGAGAGAGAGAGAGAGATGGAGAGGGTGATGTTACTGAGGGAGAGAGGGAGTGTGTGAGGGAGAGAGAGAGAGAGATGGAGAGCCTGATGTTACTGAGGGAGAGAGGGAATGTGTGAGGGAGAGAGAGAGATGGAGAGGGTGATGTTACTGAGGGAGAGAGGGAGTGTGTGAGGGAGAGAGAGAGATGGAGAGGGTGACGTTACTGAGGGAGAGAGGGAGTGTGTGAGGGAGAGAGAGATGGAGAGGGTGATGTTACTGAGGGAGAGAGGGAGTGTGTGAGGGAGAGAGAGATGGAGAGAGTGATGTTACTGAAGGAGAGAGGGAGTGTGTGAGGGAGAGAGAGATGGAGAGGGTGATGTTACTGAGGGAGAGAGGGAGTGTGACAGAGAGAGAGATGGAGAGGGTGATGTTACTGAGGGAGAGAGGGAGTGTGTGAGCGAGAGAAAGAGAGATGGAGAGGGTGATGTTACTGAGGGAGAGAGGGAGTGTGTGAGGGAGAGAGAGAGATGAAGAGGGAGATGTTACTGAGGGAGAGAGGGAGTGTGTGAGAGAGAGAGAGAAATGGAGAGGGTGATGTTACTGAGGGAGAGAGGGAGTGTGTGAGGGAGAGAGAGAGAGATGCAGAGGGTGATGTTAGTGAGGGAGGGAGGGAGTGTGTGAGGGAGAGAGAGAGATGGAAAGGGTGATGTTACTGAGGGAGAGAGGGAGTGTGTGAGGGAGAGAGAGAGAGATGGAGAGGGTGATGTTACTGAGGGAGAGAGGGAGTGTGTGAGGGAGAGAGAGAGAGATGGAGAGGGTGATGTTACTGAGGGAGAGAAGGAGTGTGTGAGGGAGAGAGAGAGAGATGGAGAGGGTGATGTTATTGAGGGAGAGAGGGAGTGTGAGAGAGAGAGAGAGAGATGGAGAGGGTGATGTTGTTGAGGGAGAGAAGGAGTGTGTGAGGGAGAGAGAGAGAGATGGAGAGGGTGATGTTACTGAGGGAGAGAAGGAGTGTGTGAGGGAGAGAGAGAGAGATGGAGAGGGTGATGTTATTGAGGGAGAGAGGGAGTGTGAGAGAGAGAGAGAGAGATGGAGAGGGTGATGTTACTGAGGGAGAGAGGGAGTGTGTGAGGGAGAGAGAGAGATGAAGAGGGAGATGTTACTGAGGGAGAGAGGGAGTATGTGAGAGAGAGAGAGAGAGATGGAGAGGGTGATGTTACTGAGGGAGAGAGGGAGTGTGTGAGGGAGAGAGAGATGGAGAGGGTGATGTTACTGAGGGAGAGAGGGAGTGAGAGAGAGAGAGAGAGATGGAGAGGGTGATGTTCCTGAGGGAGAGAGGGAGTGTGTGAGGGAGAGAGAGAGATGAAGAGGGAGATGTTACTGAGGGAGAGAGGGAGTGTGTGAGGGGGAGAGAGAGAGATGGAGAGGGAGATGTTACTGAGGGAGAGAGGGAGTGTGTGAGGGAGAGAGAGAGATGAAGAGGGAGATGTTACTGAGGGAGAGAGGGAGTGTGTGAGAGAGAGAGAGAAATGGAGAGGGTGATGTTACTGAGGGAGAGAGGGAGTGTGTGAGTGAGAGAGAGAGAGAGATGGAGTGGGTGATGTTACTGAGGGAGAGTGTGAGGGAGAGAGAGAGAGAGATGGAGAGGGTGATGTTACTGAGGGAGAGAGGGAGTGTGAGAGGGAGAGAGAGACGGAGAGGATGACGTTACTGAGGGAGAGAGGGAGTGTGAGAGGGAGAGAGAGAGAGATGGAGAGGGTGACGTTACTGAGGGAGAGAGGGAGTGTGAGAGAGAGAGAGATGGAGAGTGTGATGTTACTGAGGGAGAGAGGGAGTGTGTGAGGGAGAGAGAGAGATGCAGAGGGTGATGTTACTGAGGGAGAGAGGGAGTGTGTGAGGGAGAGAGAGAGAGATGGAGAGGGTGATGTTACTGAGGGAGAGAGGGACTGTGTGAGGGAGAGAGAGAGATGGAGAGGGTGATGTTACTGAGGGACAGAGGGAGTGTGAGAGAGAGAGAGAGATGGAGAGGGTGATGTTACTGAGGGAGAGAGGGAGTGTGTGAGGGAGAGAGAGAGATATGGAGAGGGTGATGTTACTGAGGGAGGGAGTGAGTGTGAGAGAGAGAGAGAGAGATGGAGAGGGTGATGTTTCTGAGGGAGAGAGGGAGTGTGAGAGAGAGGGAGAGAGAGATGGAGAGGGTGATGTTACTGAGGGAGAGAGTGAGTGTGAGAGAGAGAGAGAGACAGATGGAGAGGGTGATGTTTCTGAGGGAGAGAGGGAGTGTGTGAGGGAGAGAGAGAGATGGAGAGGGTGATGTTACTGAGGGAGAAAGTGACGGTGTGAGGGAGAGGGAGAGAGATGGAGAGGGTGATGTTACTGAGGGAGAGAGTGAGTGTGTGAGGGAGAGGGAGAGATGGAGAGGGTGATGTTACTGAGGGAGAGAGTGAGTGTGTGAGGGAGCGAGAGAGAGATGGAGAGGGTGATGTTACTGAGGGAGAGAGGGAGTGTGTGAGAGAGGGAGAGATGGAGAGGGTGATGTTACTGAGGGAGAGAGGGAGTGTGTGAGAGAGGGAGAGATGGAGAGGGTGATGTTACTGAGGGAGAGAGGGAGTGTGAGAGAGAGAGATGGAGAGGGTGATGTTACTGAGGGAGAGAGGGAGTGTGTGAGGGAGAGAGAGAGAGATGGAGAGGGTGATGTTACTGAGGGAGAGAGGGAGTGTGTGAGGGAGAGAGAGAGACGGAGAGGGTGATGTTACTGAGGGAGAGAGTGAGTGTGTGAGGGAGAGAGAGAGATGGAGAGGGTGATGTTACTGAGGGAGAGAGGGAGTGTGTGAGGGAGAGAGAGAGATGGAGAGGGTGATGTTACTGAGGGAGAGAGGGAGTGTGAGAGGGAGAGAGAGAGAGATGGAGAGGGTGACGTTACTGAGGGAGAGAGGGAGTGTGTGAGGGAGAGAGAGAGAGATGGAGAGGGTGATGTTACTGAGGGAGAGAGGGAGTGTGTGAGGGAGAGAGAGAGATGGAGAGGGTGATGTTACTGAGGGAGAGAGGGAGTGTGTGAGGGAGAGAGAGAGAGAGAGATGGAGAGGGTGATGTTACTGAGGGAGAGCGGGAGTGTGTGAGGGAGAGAGAGAGAGAGAAGGAGAGGGTGATGTTACTGAGGGAGAGAGGGAGTGTGTGAGGGAGAGAGAGAGATGGAGAGGGTGATGTTACTGAAGGAGAGAGGGAGTGTGTGAGGGTCAGAAGGAGAAGGAGAGGGTGATGTTACTGAGGGAGAGAGGGAGTGTGAGAGAAAGAGATGGAGAGGGTGATGTTACTGAGGGAGAGAGGGAGTGTGTGAGGGAGAGAGAGAGATGGAGAGGGTGATGTTACTGAGGGACAGAGGGAGTGTGAGAGAGAGAGAGAGATGGAGAGGGTGATGTTACTGAGGGAGAGAGGGAGTGTGTGAGGGAGAGAGAGAGAGATGGAGAGGGTGATGTTAATGAGGGAGGGAGTGAGTGTGAGAGAGGGAGAGAGAGATGGAGAGGGTGATGTTTCTGAGGGAGAGAGGGAGTGTGAGAGAGAGGGAGAGAGAGATGGAGAGGGTGATGTTACTGAGGGAGAGAGTGAGTGTGAGAGAGAGAGAGAGACAGATGGAGAGGGTGATGTTTCTGAGGGAGAGAGGGAGTGTGTGAGGGAGAGAGAGAGATGGAGAGGGTGATGTTACTGAGGGAGAAAGTGACGGTGTGAGGGAGAGGGAGAGATGGAGAGGGTGATGTTACTGAGGGAGAGAGGGAGTGTGAGAGGGAGAGGGAGAGATGGAGAGGGTGATGTTACTGAGGGAGAGAGGGAGTGTGTGAGGGAGAGAGAGAGATGAAGAGGGTGATGTTTCTGAGGGAGAGAGGGAGTGTGTGAGGGAGAGAGAGAGAGATGGAGAGGGCGGTGTTACTGAGGGAGAGAGGCAGTGTGTGAGTGTGTGAGAGAGAGATGGAGAGGGTGATGTTACTGAGGGAGAGAGGGAGTGTGTGAGGGAGAGAGAGAGATATGGAGAGGGTGATGTTACTGAGGGAGAGAGGGAGTGTGTGTGAGAGAGAGAGAGATGGAGAGGGTGACGTTACTGAGGGAGAGAGTGAGTGTGTGAGGGAGCGAGAGAGAGATGGAGAGGGTGATGTTACTGAGGGAGGGAGGGAGTGTGTGAGGGAGAGAGAGAGAGATGGAGAGGGTGATGTTACTGTGGGAGAGAGGGAGTGTGTGAGGGAGAGAGAGAGAGATGGAGAGGGTGATGTTACTGAGGGAGAGAGGGAGTGTGTGAGAGAGAGAGAGATGGAGAGGGTGATGTTACTGAGGGAGAGAGTGAGTGTGTGAGAGAGAGAGAGAGAGATGGAGAGGGTGATGTTACTGACGGAGAGAGGGAGTGTGAGAGAGAGAGATGGAGAGGGTGATGTTACTGAGGGAGAGAGGGAGTGTGAGAGAGAGAGATGGAGAGGGTGATGTTACTGAGGGAGAGAGGGAGTGTGTGAGGGAGAGAGAGAGAGATGGAGAGGGTGATGTTACTGTGGGAGAGAGGGAGTGTGTGAGGGAGAGAGAGAGAGATGGAGAGGGTGATGTTACTGAGGGAGAGAGGGAGTGTGTGAGAGAGAGAGAGATGGAGAGGGTGATGTTACTGAGGGAGAGAGTGAGTGTGTGAGAGAGAGAGAGAGAGATGGAGAGGGTGATGTTACTGACGGAGAGAGGGAGTGTGAGAGAGAGAGATGGAGAGGGTGATGTTACTGAGGGAGAGAGGGAGTGTGAGAGAGAGAGAGATGGAGAGGGTGATGTTTCTGAGGGAGAGAGGGAGTGTGAGAGAGAGGGAGAGAGAGATGGAGAGGGTGATGTTACTGAGGGAGAGAGTGAGTGTGAGAGAGAGAGAGAGACAGATGGAGAGGGTGATGTTTCTGAGGGAGAGAGGGAGTGTGTGAGGGAGAGAGAGAGATGAAGAGGGTGATGTTACTGAGGGAGAGAGGGAGTGTGAGAGGGAGAGGGAGAGATGGAGAGGGTGATGTTACTGAGGGAGAGAGGGAGTGTGAGAGAGAGAGAGATGGAGAGGGTGATGTTTCTGAGGGAGAGAGGGAGTGTGTGAGAGAGAGAGAGAGATGGAGAGGGTGATGTCACTGAGGGAGAGAGGGAGTGTGAGAGGGAGAGGGAGAGATGGAGAGGGTGATGTTACTGAGGGAGAGAGGGAGTGTGTGAGGGAGAGAGAGAGATGAAGAGGGTGATGTTTCTGAGGGAGAGAGTGAGTGTGTGAGGGAGCGAGAGAGAGATGGAGAGGGTGATGTTACTGAGGGAGAGAGGGAGTGTGTGAGAGAGGGAGAGATGGAGAGGGTGATGTTACTGAGGGAGAGAGGGAGTGTGTGTGAGAGAGAGAGAGATGGAGAGGGTGACGTTACTGAGGGAGAGAGTGAGTGTGTGAGGGAGCGAGAGAGAGATGGAGAGGGTGATGTTACTGAGGGAGAGAGGGAGTGTGTGAGAGAGGGAGAGATGGAGAGGGTGATGTTACTGAGGGAGAGAGGGAGTGTGAGAGAGAGAGATGGAGAGGGTGATGTTACTGAGGGAGAGAGGGAGTGTGTGAGGGAGAGAGAGAGAGATGGAGAGGGTGATGTTACTGAGGGAGAGAGGGAGTGTGTGAGGGAGAGAGAGAGAGATGGAGAGGGTGATGTTACTGAGGGAGAGAGGGAGTGTGTGAGAGAGAGAGAGATGGAGAGGGTGATGTTACTGAGGGAGAGAGTGAGTGTGTGAGAGAGAGAGAGAGAGAGATGGAGAGGGTGATGTTACTGAGGGAGAGAGGGAGTGTGAGAGAGAGAGATGGAGAGGGTGATGTTACTGAGGGAGAGAGGGAGTATGTGAGGGAGAGAGAGAGATGGAGAGGGTGATGTTACTGAGGGAGAGAGGGAGTGTGAGAGAGAGAGAGAGGGAGAGGGTGATGTTACTGAGGGAGAGAGGGAGTGTGTGAGGGAGAGAGAGAGATGGAGAGGGTGATGTTACTGAGGGAGAGAGGGAGTGTGTGAGGGAGAGAGAGAGATGGAGAGGGTGATGTTACTGAGGGAGAGAGGGAGTGTGTGAGGGAGAGAGAGAGAGGGAGATGGAGAGGGTGATGTTACTGAGGGAGAGAGGGAGTGTGTGAGGGAGAGAGAGAGATGGTGAGGGTGATGTCACTGAGGGAGAGAGGGAGTGTGAGAGAGAGAGAGAGATGGAGAGGGTGATGTTACTGAGGGAGAGAGGGAGTGTGTGAGGGAGAGAGAGAGAGAGATGGAGAGGGTGATGTTACTGAGGGAGAGAGGGAGTGTGTGAGGGAGAGAGAGAGATGGAGAGGGTGATGTTACTGAAGGAGAGAGGGAGTGTGTGAGGGTCAGAAGGAGAAGGAGAGGGTGATGTTACTGAGGGAGAGAGGGAGTGTGAGAGAGAGAGATGGAGAGGGTGATGTTACTGAGGGAGAGAGGGAGTGTGTGAGGGAGAGAGAGAGATGGAGAGGGTGATGTTACTGAGGGACAGAGGGAGTGTGAGAGAGAGAGAGAGATGGAGAGGGTGATGTTACTGAGGGAGAGAGGGAGTGTGTGAGGGAGAGAGAGAGAGATGGAGAGGGTGATGTTACTGAGGGAGGGAGTGAGTGTGAGAGAGAGAGAGAGAGATGGAGAGGGTGATGTATCTGAGGGAGAGAGGGAGTGTGAGAGAGAGGGAGAGAGAGATGGAGAGGGTGATGTTACTGAGGGAGAGAGTGAGTGTGAGAGAGAGAGAGAGACAGATGGAGAGGGTGATGTTTCTGAGGGAGAGAGGGAGTGTGTGAGGGAGAGAGAGAGATGGAGAGGGTGATGTTACTGAGGGAGAAAGTGACGGTGTGAGGGAGAAGGAGAGATGGAGAGGGTGATGTTACTGAGGGAGAGAGGGAGTGTGAGAGGGAGAGGGAGAGATGGAGAGGGTGATGTTACTGAGGGAGAGAGGGAGTGTGAGAGAGAGAGAGAGAGATGGAGAGGGTGATGTTACTGAGGGAGAGAGGGAGTGTGTGAGGGAGAGAGAGAGAGATGGAGAGGGTGATGTTACTGAGGGAGAGAGGGAGTGTGTGAGAGAGAGAGAGATGGAGAGGGTGATGTTACTGAGGGAGAGAGTGAGTGTGTGAGAGAGAGAGAGAGAGATGGAGAGGGTGATGTTACTGAGGGAGAGAGGGAGTGTGAGAGAGAGAGATGGAGAGGGTGATGTTACTGAGGGAGAGAGGGAGTGTGAGAGAGAGAGAGATGGAGAGGGTGATGTTTCTGAGGGAGAGAGGGAGTGTGAGAGAGAGGGAGAGAGAGATGGAGAGGGTGATGTTACTGAGGGAGAGAGTGAGTGTGAGAGAGAGAGAGAGACAGATGGAGAGGGTGATGTTTCTGAGGGAGAGAGGGAGTGTGTGAGGGAGAGAGAGAGATGAAGAGGGTGATGTTACTGAGGGAGAGAGGGAGTGTGAGAGGGAGAGGGAGAGATGGAGAGGGTGATGTTACTGAGGGAGAGAGGGAGTGTGAGAGAGAGAGAGATGGAGAGGGTGATGTTTCTGAGGGAGAGAGGGAGTGTGTGAGAGAGAGAGAGAGATGGAGAGGGTGATGTTACTGAGGGAGAGAGGGAGTGTGAGAGGGAGAGGGAGAGATGGAGAGGGTGATGTTACTGAGGGAGAGAGGGAGTGTGTGAGGGAGAGAGAGAGATGAAGAGGGTGATGTTTCTGAGGGAGAGAGGGAGTGTGTGAGGGAGAGAGAGAGAGGTGGAGAGGGCGGTGTTACTGAGGGAGAGAGTGAGTGTGTGTGAGAGAGAGAGAGATGGAGAGGGTGACGTTACTGAGGGAGAGAGTGAGTGTGTGAGGGAGCGAGAGAGTGATGGAGAGGGTGATGTTACTGAGGGAGAGAGGGAGTGTGTGAGAGAGGGAGAGATGGAGAGGGTGATGTTACTGAGGGAGAGAGGGAGTGTGAGAGAGAGAGATGGAGAGGGTGATGTTACTGAGGGAGAGAGGGAGTGTGTGAGGGAGAGAGAGAGAGATGGAGAGGGTGATGTTACTGAGGGAGAGAGGGAGTGTGTGAGGGAGAGAGAGAGAGATGGAGAGGGTGATGTTACTGAGGGAGAGAGGGAGTGTGTGAGGGAGAGAGAGAGATGGAGAGGGTGATGTTACTGAGGGAGAGAGGGAGTGTGAGAGGGAGAGAGAGAGAGATGGAGAGGGTGACGTTACTGAGGGAAAGAGGGAGTGTGTGAGGGAGAGAGAGAGAGATGGAGAGGGTGATGTTACTGAGGGAGAGAGGGAGTGTGTGAGGGAGAGAGAGAGATGGAGAGGGTGATGTTACTGAGGGAGAGAGGGAGTGTGTGAGGGAGAGAGAGAGAGAGAGATGGAGAGGGTGATGTTACTGAGGGAGAGCGGGAGTGTGTGAGGGAGAGAGAGAGAGAGGGAGATGGAGAGGGTGATGTTACTGAGGGAGAGAGGGAGTGTGTGAGGGAGAGAGAGAGAGATGGAGAGGGTGACGTTACTGAGGGAGAGAGGGAGTGTGTGAGGGAGAGAGAGAGATGGTGAGGGTGATGTCACTGAGGGAGAGAGGGAGTGTGTGTGAGAGAGAGAGAGATGGAGAGGGTGATGTTACTGAGGGAGAGAGGGAGTGTGTGAGGGAGAGAGAGAGAGAGAAGGAGAGGGTGATGTTACTGAGGGAGAGAGGGAGTGTGTGAGGGAGAGAGAGAGATGGAGAGGGTGATGTTACTGAAGGAGAGAGGGAGTGTGTGAGGGTCAGAAGGAGAAGGAGAGGGTGATGTTACTGAGGGAGAGAGGGAGTGTGAGAGAAAGAGATGGAGAGGGTGATGTTACTGAGGGAGAGAGGGAGTGTGTGAGGGAGAGAGAGAGATGGAGAGGGTGATGTTACTGAGGGACAGAGGGAGTGTGAGAGAGAGAGAGAGATGGAGAGGGTGATGTTACTGAGGGAGAGAGGGAGTGTGTGAGGGAGAGAGAGAGAGATGGAGAGGGTGATGTTAATGAGGGAGGGAGTGAGTGTGAGAGAGGGAGAGAGAGATGGAGAGGGTGATGTTTCTGAGGGAGAGAGGGAGTGTGAGAGAGAGGGAGAGAGAGATGGAGAGGGTGATGTTACTGAGGGAGAGAGTGAGTGTGAGAGAGAGAGAGAGACAGATGGAGAGGGTGATGTTTCTGAGGGAGAGAGGGAGTGTGTGAGGGAGAGAGAGAGATGGAGAGGGTGATGTTACTGAGGGAGAAAGTGACGGTGTGAGGGAGAGGGAGAGATGGAGAGGGTGATGTTACTGAGGGAGAGAGGGAGTGTGAGAGGGAGAGGGAGAGATGGAGAGGGTGATGTTACTGAGGGAGAGAGGGAGTGTGTGAGGGAGAGAGAGAGATGAAGAGGGTGATGTTTCTGACGGAGAGAGGGAGTGTGTGAGGGAGAGAGAGAGAGATGGAGAGGGCGGTGTTACTGAGGGAGAGAGGCAGTGTGTGTGAGAGAGAGAGAGATGGAGAGGGTGACGTTACTGAGGGAGAGAGTGAGTGTGTGAGGGAGCGAGAGAGAGATGGAGAGGGTGATGTTACTTAGGGAGGGAGGGAGTGTGTGAGAGAGGGAGAGATGGAGAGGGTGATGTTACTGAGGGAGAGAGGGAGTGTGAGAGAGAGAGATGGAGAGGGTGATGTTACTGAGGGAGAGAGGGAGTGTGTGAGGGAGAGAGAGAGAGATGGAGAGGGTGATGTTACTGAGGGAGAGAGGGAGTGTGTGAGGGAGAGAGAGAGAGATGGAGAGGGTGATGTTACTGAGGGAGAGAGGGAGTGTGTGAGAGAGAGAGAGATGGAGAGGGTGATGTTACTGAGGGAGAGAGTGAGTGTGTGAGAGAGAGAGAGAGAGATGGAGAGGGTGATGTTACTGAGGGAGAGAGGGAGTGTGAGAGAGAGAGATGGAGAGGGTGATGTTACTGAGGGAGAGAGGGAGTGTGAGAGAGAGAGAGATGGAGAGGGTGATGTTTCTGAGGGAGAGAGGGAGTGTGAGAGAGAGGGAGAGAGAGATGGAGAGGGTGATGTTACTGAGGGAGAGAGTGAGTGTGAGAGAGAGAGAGAGACAGATGGAGAGGGTGATGTTTCTGAGGGAGAGAGGGAGTGTGTGAGGGAGAGAGAGAGATGAAGAGGGTGATGTTACTGAGGGAGAGAGGGAGTGTGAGAGGGAGAGGGAGAGATGGAGAGGGTGATGTTACTGAGGGAGAGAGGGAGTGTGAGAGAGAGAGAGATGGAGAGGGTGATGTTTCTGAGGGAGAGAGGGAGTGTGTGAGAGAGAGAGAGAGATGGAGAGGGTGATGTCACTGAGGGAGAGAGGGAGTGTGAGAGGGAGAGGGAGAGATGGAGAGGGTGATGTTACTGAGGGAGAGAGGGAGTGTGTGAGGGAGAGAGAGAGATGAAGAGGGTGATGTTTCTGAGGGAGAGAGGGAGTGTGTGAGGGAGAGAGAGAGAGGTGGAGAGGGCGGTGTTACTGAGGGAGAGAGGGAGTGTGTGTGAGAGAGAGAGAGATGGAGAGGGTGACGTTACTGAGGGAGAGAGTGAGTGTGTGAGGGAGCGAGAGAGAGATGGAGAGGGTGATGTTACTGAGGGAGAGAGGGAGTGTGTGAGAGAGGGAGAGATGGAGAGGGTGATGTTACTGAGGGAGAGAGGGAGTGTGAGAGAGAGAGATGGAGAGGGTGATGTTACTGAGGGAGAGAGGGAGTGTGAGAGAGAGAGATGGAGAGGGTGATGTTACTGAGGGAGAGAGGGAGTGTGTGAGGGAGAGAGAGAGATGGAGAGGGTGATGTTACTGAGGGAGAGAGGGAGTGTGTGAGGGAGAGAGAGAGAGATGGAGAGGGTGATGTTACTGAGGGAGAGAGGGAGTGTGTGAGGGAGAGAGAGAGAGATGGAGAGGGTGATGTTACTGAGGGAGAGAGGGAGTGTGTGAGAGAGAGAGAGATGGAGAGGGTGATGTTACTGAGGGAGAGAGTGAGTGTGTGAGAGAGAGAGAGAGAGAGATGGAGAGGGTGATGTTACTGAGGGAGAGAGGGAGTGTGAGAGAGAGAGATGGAGAGGGTGATGTTACTGAGGGAGAGAGGGAGTGTGTGAGGGAGAGAGAGAGATGGAGAGGGTGATGTTACTGAGGGAGAGAGGGAGTGTGAGAGAGAGAGAGAGGGAGAGGGTGATGTTACTGAGGGAGAGAGGGAGTGTGTGAGGGAGAGAGAGAGATGGAGAGGGTGATGTTACTGAGGGAGAGAGGGAGTGTGTGAGGGAGAGAGAGAGATGGAGAGGGTGATGTTACTGAGGGAGAGAGGGAGTGTGTGAGGGAGAGAGAGAGAGGGAGATGGAGAGGGTGATGTTACTGAGGGAGAGAGGGAGTGTGTGAGGGAGCGAGAGAGAGATGGAGAGGGTGATGTTACTGAGGGAGAGAGGGAGTGTGTGAGAGAGGGAGAGATGGAGAGGGTGATGTTACTGAGGGAGAGAGGGAGTGTGAGAGAGAGAGATGGAGAGGGTGATGTTACTGAGGGAGAGAGGGAGTGTGAGAGAGAGAGATGGAGAGGGTGATGTTACTGAGGGAGAGAGGGAGTGTGTGAGGGAGAGAGAGAGATGGAGAGGGTGATGTTACTGAGGGAGAGAGGGAGTGTGTGAGGGAGAGAGAGAGAGATGGAGAGGGTGATGTTACTGAGGGAGAGAGGGAGTGTGTGAGGGAGAGAGAGAGAGATGGAGAGGGTGATGTTACTGAGGGAGAGAGGGAGTGTGTGAGAGAGAGAGAGATGGAGAGGGTGATGTTACTGAGGGAGAGAGTGAGTGTGTGAGAGAGAGAGAGAGAGAGATGGAGAGGGTGATGTTACTGAGGGAGAGAGGGAGTGTGAGAGAGAGAGATGGAGAGGGTGATGTTACTGAGGGAGAGAGGGAGTGTGTGAGGGAGAGAGAGAGATGGAGAGGGTGATGTTACTGAGGGAGAGAGGGAGTGTGAGAGAGAGAGAGAGGGAGAGGGTGATGTTACTGAGGGAGAGAGGGAGTGTGTGAGGGAGAGAGAGAGATGGAGAGGGTGATGTTACTGAGGGAGAGAGGGAGTGTGTGAGGGAGAGAGAGAGATGGAGAGGGTGATGTTACTGAGGGAGAGAGGGAGTGTGTGAGGGAGAGAGAGAGAGGGAGATGGAGAGGGTGATGTTACTGAGGGAGAGAGGGAGTGTGTGAGGGAGAGAGAGAGATGGTGAGGGTGATGTCACTGAGGGAGAGAGGGAGTGTGAGAGAGAGAGAGAGATGGAGAGGGTGATGTTACTGAGGGAGAGAGGGAGTGTGTGAGGGAGAGAGAGAGAGAGATGGAGAGGGTGATGTTACTGAGGGAGAGAGGGAGTGTGTGAGGGAGAGAGAGAGATGGAGAGGGTGATGTTACTGAAGGAGAGAGGGAGTGTGTGAGGGTCAGAAGGAGAAGGAGAGGGTGATGTTACTGAGGGAGAGAGGGAGTGTGAGAGAGAGAGATGGTGAGGGTGATGTTACTGAGGGAGAGAGGGAGTGTGTGAGGGAGAGAGAGAGATGGAGAGGGTGATGTTACTGAGGGACAGAGGGAGTGTGAGAGAGAGAGAGAGATGGAGAGGGTGATGTTACTGAGGGAGAGAGGGAGTGTGTGAGGGAGAGAGAGAGAGATGGAGAGGGTGATGTTACTGAGGGAGGGAGTGAGTGTGAGAGAGAGAGAGAGAGATGGAGAGGGTGATGTTTCTGAGGGAGAGAGGGAGTGTGAGAGAGAGGGAGAGAGAGATGGAGAGGGTGATGTTACTGAGGGAGAGAGTGAGTGTGAGAGAGAGAGAGAGACAGATGGAGAGGGTGATGTTTCTGAGGGAGAGAGGGAGTGTGTGAGGGAGAGAGAGAGATGGAGAGGGTGATGTTACTGAGGGAGAAAGTGACGGTGTGAGGGAGAGGGAGAGATGGAGAGGGTGATGTTACTGAGGGAGAGAGGGAGTGTGAGAGGGAGAGGGAGAGATGGAGAGGGTGATGTTACTGAGGGAGAGAGGGAGTGTGTGAGGGAGAGAGAGAGATGAAGAGGGTGACGTTTCTGAGGGAGAGAGGGAGTGTGTGAGGGAGAGAGAGAGAGATGGAGAGGGCGGTGTTACTGAGGGAGAGAGGGAGTGTGTGTGAGAGAGAGAGAGATGGAGAGGGTGACGTTACTGAGGGAGAGAGTGAGTGTGTGAGGGAGCGAGAGAGAGATGGAGAGGGTGATGTTACTGAGGGAGAGAGGGAGTTTGTGAGAGAGGGAGAGATGGAGAGGGTGATGTTACTGAGGGAGAGAGGGAGTGTGTGAGGGAGAGAGAGAGAGATGGAGAGGGTGATGTTACTGAGGGAGAGAGTGAGTGTGTGAGAGAGAGAGAGAGAGATGGAGAGGGTGATGTTACTGAGGGAGAGAGGGAGTGTGAGAGAGAGAGATGGAGAGGGTGATGTTACTGAGGGAGAGAGGGAGTGTGAGAGAGAGAGAGAGGGAGAGGGTGATGTTACTGAGGGAGAGAGGGAGTGTGTGAGGGAGAGAGAGAGATGGAGAGGGTGATGTTACTGAGGGAGAGAGGGAGTGTGTGAGGGAGAGAGAGAGATGGAGAGGGTGATGTTACTGAGGGAGAGAGGGAGTGTGTGAGGGAGAGAGAGAGAGGGAGATGGAGAGGGTGATGTTACTGAGGGAGAGAGGGAGTGTGTGAGGGAGAGAGAGAGATGGTGAGGGTGATGTCACTGAGGGAGAGAGGGAGTGTGAGAGAGAGAGAGAGATGGAGAGGGTGATGTTCCTGAGGGAGAGAGGGAGTGTGTGAGGGAGAGAGAGAGAGAGATGGAGAGGGTGATGTTACTGAGGGAGAGAGGGAGTGTGTGAGGGAGAGAGAGAGATGGAGAGGGTGATGTTACTGAAGGAGAGAGGGAGTGTGTGAGGGTCAGAAGGAGAAGGAGAGGGTGATGTTACTGAGGGAGAGAGGGAGTGTGAGAGAGAGAGATGGAGAGGGTGATGTTACTGAGGGAGAGAGGGAGTGTGTGAGGGAGAGAGAGAGATGGAGAGGGTGATGTTACTGAGGGACAGAGGGAGTGTGAGAGAGAGAGAGAGATGGAGAGGGTGATGTTACTGAGGGAGAGAGGGAGTGTGTGAGGGAGAGAGAGAGAGATGGAGAGGGTGATGTTACTGAGGGAGGGAGTGAGTGTGAGAGAGAGAGAGAGAGATGGAGAGGGTGATGTTTCTGAGGGAGAGAGGGAGTGTGAGAGAGAGGGAGAGAGAGATGGAGAGGGTGATGTTACTGAGGGAGAGAGTGAGTGTGAGAGAGAGAGAGAGACAGATGGAGAGGGTGATGTTTCTGAGGGAGAGAGGGAGTGTGAGAGAGAGAGAGAGACAGATGGAGAGGGTGATGTTACTGAGGGAGAGAGGGAGTGTGTGAGGGAGAGAGAGAGATGGAGAGGGTGATGTTACTGAGGGAGAAAGTGACGGTGTGAGGGAGAGGGAGAGATGGAGAGGGTGATGTTACTGAGGGAGAGAGGGAGTGTGAGAGGGAGAGGGAGAGATGGAGAGGGTGATGTTACTGAGGGAGAGAGGGAGTGTGAGAGAGAGAGAGAGACAGATGGAGAGGGTGATGTTACTGAGGGAGAGAGTGAGTGTGAGAGAGAGAGAGAGACAGATGGAGAGGGTGATGTTACTGAGGGAGAGAGGGAGTGTGTGAGGGAGAGAGAGAGATGGAGAGGGTGATGTTACTGAGGGAGAAAGTGACGGTGTGAGGGAGAGGGAGAGATGGAGAGGGTGATGTTACTGAGGGAGAGAGGGAGTGTGAGAGGGAGAGGGAGAGATGGAGAGGGTGATGTTACTGAGGGAGAGAGGGAGTGTGTGAGGGAGAGAGAGAGATGAAGAGGGTGACGTTTCTGAGGGAGAGAGGGAGTGTGTGAGGGAGAGAGAGAGAGATGGAGAGGGCGGTGTTACTGAGGGAGAGAGGGAGTGTGTGTGAGAGAGAGAGAGATGGAGAGGGTGACGTTACTGAGGGAGAGAGTGAGTGTGTGAGGGAGCGAGAGAGAGATGGAGAGGGTGATGTTACTGAGGGAGAGAGGGAGTTTGTGAGAGAGGGAGAGATGGAGAGGGTGATGGTACTGAGGGAGAGAGGGAGTGTGAGAGAGAGAGATGGAGAGGGTGATGTTACTGAGGGAGAGAGGGAGTGTGTGAGGGAGAGAGAGAGATGGAGAGGGTGATGTTACTGAGGGAGAGAGGGAGTGTGTGAGGGAGAGAGAGAGAGATGGAGAGGGTGATGTTACTGAGGGAGAGAGGGAGTGTGTGAGAGAGAGAGAGATGGAGAGGGTGATGTTACTGAGGGAGAGAGTGAGTGTGTGAGAGAGAGAGAGAGAGATGGAGAGGGTGATGTTACTGAGGGAGAGAGGGAGTGTGAGAGAGAGAGATGGAGAGGGTGATGTTACTGAGGGAGAGAGGGAGTGTGAGAGAGAGAGAGAGGGAGAGGGTGATGTTACTGAGGGAGAGAGGGAGTGTGTGAGGGAGAGAGAGAGATGGAGAGGGTGATGTTACTGAGGGAGAGAAGGAGTGTGTGAGAGAGAGAGAGATGGAGAGGGTGATGTTCCTGAGGGAGAGGGGGAGTGTGTGAGGGAGAGAGAGACAGATGGAGAGGGTGATGTTACTGAAGGAGAGAGGGAGTGTGTGAGAGAGAGAGAGAGAGAGATGGAGAGGGTGATGTTCCTGAGGGAGAGAGTGAGTGTGTGAGAGAGAGAGAGAGAGATGGAGAGGGTGATGTTACTGAGGGAGAGAGGGAGTGTGAGAGAGAGAGAGAGGGAGAGGGTGATGTTACTGAGGGAGAGAGGGAGTGTGTGAGGGAGAGAGAATGACATGGAGAGGGTGATGTTACTGAGGGAGAGAGGGAGTGTGACAGGGAGAGAGAGAGAGATGGAGAGGGTGATGTGACTGAGGGAGAGAGGGAGTGTGAGAGAGAGAGAGAGGGAGAGGGTGATGTTACTGAGGGAGAGAGGGAGTGTGTGAGGGAGAGAGAGAGATGGAGAGGGTGATGTTACTGAGGGAGAGAGAGAGTGTGTGTGGGAGAGAGAGAGAGATGGAGAGGGTGATGGTACTGAGGGAGAGAGTGAGTGTGTGAGGGAGAGAGAGAGATGGAGAGGGTGATGTTACTGAGGGAGAGAGTGAGCGTGTGAGGGAGAGAGAGAGATGGAGAGGGTGATGTTACTGAGGGAGAGAGGGAGTGTGTGAGGGAGAGAGAGAGAGATGGAGAGGGTGATGTTACTGAGGGAGAGAGGGAGTGTGAGAGAGAGAGATGGAGAGGGTGATGGTACTGAGGGAGAGAGGGAGTGTGTGAGGGAGAGAGAGAGAGATGGAGAGGGTGATGTTACTGAGGGAGAGAGGGAGTGTGAGAGAGAGAGAGAGATGGAGAGGGTGGTGTTACTGAGGGAGAGAGGGAGTGTGAGAGAGAGAGAGATGGAGAGGGTTGTGTTACTGATGGAGAGAGGGAGTGTGAGAGAGTGAGAGATGGAGAGGGTGATGTTACTGAGGGAGAGAGGGAGTGTGTGAGGGAGAGAGAGAGATGGAGAGGGTGATGTTACTGAGGGAGAGAGGGAGTGTGTGAGGGAGAGAGAGAGAGATGGAGAGGGTGATGTTACTGAGGGAAAGAGGGAGTGTGAGAGAGAGAGTTGGAGAGGGTGATGTTACTGAGGGAGAGAGGGAATGTGTGAGGGGGAGAGAGAGAGATGGAGAGGGTGACGTTCATGAGGGAGAGAGGGAGTGTGTGAGGGAGAGAGAGAGATGGAGAGGGTGATGTTACTGAGGGAGAGAGGGAGTGTGTGAGAGAGAGATGGAGAGGGTGATGTTACTGAGGGAGAGAGGGAGTGTGAGAGAGAGAGAGATGGAGAGGGTAATGTTACTGAGGGAGAGAGAGAGTGTGTGAGGGAGAGAGAGAGATATGGAGAGGGTGATGTTACTGAGGGAGAGAGGGAGCGTGTGAGGAAGAGAGAGAGATGGAGAGGGTGATGTTACTGAGGGAGAGAGGGAGTGTGATAGAGAGAGAGATGGAGAGGGTGATGTTACTGAGGGAGAGAGGGAGTGTGAGAGAGAGAGAGATGGAGAGGGTTGTGTTACTGAGGGAGAGAGGGAGTGTGAGAGAGAGAGAGATGGAGAGGGTTGTGTTACTGAGGGAGAGAGGGAGTGTGAGAGAGAGAGAGAAGGAGAGGGTGGTGTTACTGAGGGAGAGAGGGAGTGTGTGAGAGAGAGAGAGAGATGGAGAGGGTGATGTTACTGAGGGAGAGAGGGAGTGTGTGAGGGAGACAGAGAGAGAGATGGAGAGGGTGATGTTACTGAGGGAGAGAGGGAGTGTGTGAGGGAGAGAGAGATGGAGAGGATGATGTTACTGAGGGAGAGAGGGAGTGTGTGTGAGAGAGAGAGAGATGGAGAGGGTGATGTTACTGAGGGAGAGAGGGAGTGTGTGAGGGAGAGAGAGAGATGGAGAGGGTGATGTTACTGAGGGAGAGATGGAGTGTGTGAGGGAGAGGGAGAGAGATGGAGAGGGTGATGTTACTGAGGGAGAGAGGGAGTGTGTGAGGGAGAGAGAGATGGAGAGGGTGATGTTACTGAGGGAGAGAGGGAGTGTGTGAGAGAGAGAAGGAGAAGGAGAGGGTGATGTTACTGAGGGAGAGAGGGAGTGTGTGAGGGAGAGAGAGAGATGGAGAGGGTGATGTTTCTGAGGGAGAGAGGGAGTGTGTGAGGGAGAGAGAGAGAGAGAGACAGATGGAGAGGGTGATGTTACTGAGGGAGAGAGTGAGTGTGTGAGGGAGAGAGAGAGATGGAGAGGGTGATGTTTCTGAGGGAGAGAGGGAGTGTGTGAGGGAGAGAGAGAGAGATGGAGAGGGTGATGTTACTGAGGGAGAGAGGGAGTGTGTGAGAGAGAGAGAGAGAGATGGTGAGGGTGACGTTACCGAGGGAGAGAGGGAGTGTGTGAGGGAGAGAGAGAGATGGTGAGGGTGACGTTACTGAGGGAGAGAGGGAGTGTGTGAGGGAGAGAGAGAAGGAGATGGAGAGGGTGATGTTACTGAGGGAGAGAGGGAGTGTGTGAGGGAGAGAGAGAGAGATGGAGAGGGTGATGTTACTGAGGGAGAGAGGGAGTGTGTGAGGGAGAGAGATGGAGAGGGTCATGTTACTGAAGGAGAGAGGGAGTGTGTGAGGGAGAGAGATTGAGAGGGTGATGTTACAGAGGGAGAGAGGGAGTGTGAGAGAGAGAGATGGAGAGGGTGATGTTACTGAGGGAGAGAGGGAGTGTGTGAGGGAGAGAGATGGAGAGGGTCATGTTACTGAAGGAGAGAGGGAGTGTGTGAGGGAGAGAGAGAGATGGAGAGGGTGATGTTACTGAGGGAGAGAGGGAGAGTGTGAGGGAGAGAGAGAGAGATGGAGAGGATGATGTTACTGAGGGAGAGAGGGAGTGTGTGAGGGAGAGAGAGAGATGGAGAGGGTGATGTTACTGAGGGAGAGAGGGAGTGTGTGAGGGAGAGAGAGAGATGGAGAGGGTGATGTTACTGAGGGAGAGAGGGAGTGTGTGAGGGAGAGAGAGATGGACAGGGTGATGTTACTGAGGGAGAGAGAGAGTGTGTGAGGGAGAGAGAGAGATGGAGAGGGTGATGTTACTGAGGGAGAGAGGGAGTGTGTGAGGGAGAGAGAGAGAGATGGAGAGGGTGATGTTACTGAGGGAGAGAGGGTGTGGGTGAGGGAGAGAGAGAGATGGAGAGGGTGATGTTACTGAGGGAGAGAGGGAGTGTGTGAGGGAGAGAGAGAGAGATGGAGAGGGTGATGTTACTGAGGGAGAGAGGGAGTGTGTGAGAGAGAGAGAGAGATGGAGAGCGTGATGTTACTGAGGGAGAGAGGGAGTGTGTGAGGGGGAGAGAGAGAGAGAGATGGAGAGGGTGATGTTACTGAGGGAGAGAGGGAGTGTGTGAGGGTGAGAGAGAGATGGAGAGGGTGATGTTACTGAGGGAGAGAGGGAGTGTGTGAGGGGGAGAGAGAGAGAGAGATGGAGAGGGTGATGTTACTGAGGGAGAGAGGGAGTGTGTGTGCGAGAGAGAGAGATGGAGAGGGTGATGTTCCTGAGGGAGAGAGGGAGTGTGTGAGGGAGAGAGAGAGATGGAGAGGGTGATGTTACTGAGGGAGAGAGGGAGTGTGTGAGGGAGAGAGAGATGGACAGGGTGATGTTACTGAGGGAGAGAGGGAGTGTGTGAGGGAGAGAGAGAGATGGAGAGGGTGATGTTACTGAGGGAGAGAGGGAGTGTGTGAGGGAGAGAGAGAGAGATGGAGAGGGTGATGTTACTGAGGGAGAGAGGGAGTGTGTGAGGGAGAGAGAGAGAGAGATGGAGAGGGTGATGTTACTGAGGGAGAGAGGGAGTGTGTGAGGGAGAGAGAGAGATGGAGAGGGTGATGTCACTGAGGGAGAGAGGGAGTGTGTGAGAGAGAGAGAGAGATGGAGAGGGTGATGTTACTGAGGGAGAGAGGGAGTGTGTGAGGGGGAGAGAGAGAGAGAGATGGAGAGGGTGATGTTACTGAGGGAGAGAGGGAGTGTGTGAGGGTGAGAGAGAGATGGAGAGGGTGATGTTACTGAGGGAGAGAGGGAGTGTGTGAGGGGGAGAGAGAGAGAGAGATGGAGAGGGTGATGTTACTGAGGGAGAGAGGGAGTGTGTGAGGGTGAGAGAGAGATGGAGAGGGTGATGTTACTGAGGGAGAGAGGGAGTGTGTGAGGGAGAGAGAGAGATGGAGAGGGTGATGTTACTGAGGGAGAGAGGGAGTGTGTGAGGGAGAGAGAGAGAGATGGAGAGGGTGATGTTACTGAGGGAGAGAGGGAGTGTGTGAGGGAGTGAGAGAGAGATGGAGAGGGTGATGTTACTGAGGGAGAGAGGGAGTGTGTGAGAGAGAGAGAGATGGAGAGGGTGATGTTACTGAGGGAGAGAGGGAGTGTGTGAGGGAGAGAGAGAGAGATGGAGAGGGTGATGTTACTGAGGGAGAGAGGGAGTGTGTGAGGGAGAGAGAGAGAGAGATGGAGAGGGTGATGTTACTGATGGAGAGAGGGAGTGTGAGAGAGAGAGAGAGAGATGGAGAGGGTGATGTTACTGAGGGAGAGAGGGAGTGTGTGAGGGAGAGAGAGAGATGGAGAGGGTGATGTTACTGAGGGAGAGAGGGAGTGTGTGAGGGAGAGAGAGAGAGATGGAGAGGGTGATGTTACTGAGGGAGAGAGGGAGTGTGTGAGGGAGAGAGAGAGAGAGATGGAGAGGGTGATGTTACTGAGGGAGAGAGGGATTGTGAGAGAGAGAGAGATGGAGAGGGTGATGTTACTGAGGGAGAGAGGGTGTGTGTGAGGGAGAGAGAGAGATGGAGAGGGTGATGTTACTGAGGGAGAGAGGGAGTGTGTGAGGGAGAGAGAGAGAGAGATGGAGAGGGCGATGTTACTGAGGGAGAGAGGGAGTGTGTGAGGGAGAGAGAGAGAGAGATGGAGAGGGTGATGTTACTGAGGGAGAGAGGGAGTGTGAGAGAGAGAGAGATGGAGAGGGTGATGTTACTGAGGGAGAGAGGGAGTGTGTGAGGGAGAGGGAGAGAGAGATGGAGAGGGTGATGTTACTGAGGGAGAGAGGGAGTGTGTGAGGGAGAGAGAGAGATGGAGAGGGTGATGTTACTGAGGGAGAGAGGGAGTGTGTGAGGGAGAGAGAGAGATGGAGAGGGTGATGTTACTGAGGGAGAGAGGGAGTGTGTGAGGGAGAGAGAGAGAGATGGAGAGGGTAATGTTACTGAGGGAGAGAGGGAGTGTGTGAGGGAGAGAGAGATGGAGAGGGTGATGTTACTGAGGGAGAGAGGGAGTGTGTGAGAGAGAGAGATGGAGAGGGTGATGTTACTGAGGGAGAGAAGGAGTGTGTGAGAGAGAGAGATGGAGAGGGTGATGTTACTGAGGGAGAGAGGGAGTGTGAGAGAGAGAGAGATGGAGAGGGTGATGTTACTGAGGGAGAGAAGGAGTGTGTGAGGGAGAGAGAGAGAGAGATGGAGAGGGTGATGTTACTGAGGGAGAGAGGGAGTGTGAGAGAGAGAGAGATGGAGAGGGTGATGTTACTGAGGGAGAGAAGGAGTGTGTGAGAGAGAGAGATGGAGAGGGTGATGTTACTGAGGGAGAGAGGGAGTGTGAGAGAGAGAGAGATGGAGAGGGTGATGTTACTGAGGGAGAGAGGGAGTGTGTGAGGGAGGGAGAGAGAGATGGAGAGGGTGATGTTACTGAGGGAGAGAGGGAGTGTGTGAGTGAGAGAGAGAGAGAGATGGAGAGGGTGATGTTACTGAGGGAGAGAGGGAGTGTGAGAGGGAGAGAGAGACGGAGAGGATGACGTTACTGAGGGAGAGAGGGAGTGTGAGAGGGAGAGAGAGAGAGATGGAGAGGGTGACGTTACTGAGGGAGAGAGGGAGTGTGAGAGAGAGAGAGATGGAGAGTGTGATGTTACTGAGGGAGAGAGGGAGTGTGTGAGGGAGAGAGAGAGATGCAGAGGGTGATGTTACTGAGGGAGAGAGGGAGTGTGTGAGGGAGAGAGAGAGAGATGGAGAGGGTGATGTTACTGAGGGAGAGAGGGAGTGTGTGAGGGAGAGAGAGAGAGAGATGGAGAGGGTGATGTTACTGAGGGAGAGAGGGAGTGTGAGAGAGAGAGAGATGGAGAGGGTGATGTTACTGAGGGAGAGAGGGAGTGTGTGAGGGAGAGAGAGAGATGGAGAGGGTGATGTTACTGAGGGAGAGAGGGAGTGTGTGAGGGAGAGAGAGAGAGATGGAGAGGGTGATGTTACTGAGGGAGAGAGGGAGTGTGTGAGGGAGAGAGAGAGAGAGATGGAGAGGGTGATGTTACTGAGGGAGAGAGGGAGTGTGAGAGAGAGAGAGATGGAGAGGGTGGTGTTACTGAGGGAGAGAGGGTGTGTGTGAGAGAGAGAGAGAGAGATGGAGAGGGTGATGTTACTGAGGGAGAGAGGGAGTGTGTGAGGGAGAGAGAGATGGAGAGGGTGATGTTACTGAGGGAGAGAGGGAGTGTGAGAGAGAGAGAGAGAT
Source organism: Chiloscyllium plagiosum (assembly GCF_037043375.1). Lineage (NCBI taxonomy): Eukaryota > Metazoa > Chordata > Chondrichthyes > Orectolobiformes > Hemiscylliidae > Chiloscyllium > Chiloscyllium plagiosum. Next base: position 57,277 of record NW_028270329.1, on the reverse strand, counting down.
GGAGAGGGTGATGTTACTGAGGGAGAGAGGGAGTGTGTGAGGGAGAGAGAGATGGAGAGGGTGATCTTACTGAGGGAGAGAGGGAGTGTGTGAGGGAGAGAGAGAGATGGAGAGGGTGATGTTACTGAGGGAGAGAGGGAGTGTGAGAGAGAGTGAGAGAAATGGAGAGGGTGATTTTACTGAGGGAGAGAGGGAAAGTGAGAGGGAGAGAGAGAGAGATGGAGAGGGCGATGTTACTGAGGGAGAGAAGGAGTGTGTGAGGGAGAGAGAGAGAGATGCAGAGGGTGATGTTAGTGAGGGAGGGAGGGAGTGTGTGAGGGAGAGAGAGAGATGGAAAGGGTGATGTTACTGAGGGAGAGAGGGAGTGTGTGAGGGAGAGAGAGATGGAGAGGGTGATGTTGTTGAGGGAGAGAAGGAGTGTGTGAGGGAGAGAGAGAGATGGAGAGGGTGATGTTACTGAGGGAGAGAGGGAGTGTGTGAGGGAGAGAGAGAGATGGAGAGGGTGATGTTACTGAGGGAGGGAGGGAGTGTGTGAGGGAGAGAGAGAGATGGAGAGGGTGATGTTACTGAGGGAGAGAGGGAGTGTGTGAGGGAGAGAGAGAGATGGAGAGGGTGATGTTACTGAGGGAGAGAGGGAGTGTGTGAGGGAGAGAGAGAGAGATGGAGAGGGTGATGTTACTGAGGGAGAGAGGGAGTGTGTGAGGGAGAGAGAGAGAGAGATGGAGAGGGTGATGTTACTGAGGGAGAGAGGGATTGTGAGAGAGAGAGAGATGGAGAGGGTGATGTTACTGAGGGAGAGAGGGTGTGTGTGAGGGAGAGAGAGATGGAGAGGGTGATGTTACTGAGGGAGAGAGGGAGTGTGTGAGGGAGAGAGAGAGAGAGATGGAGAGGGCGATGTTACTGAGGGAGAGAGGGAGTGTGTGAGGGAGAGAGAGAGAGAGATGGAGAGGGTGATGTTACTGAGGGAGAGAGGGAGTGTGAGAGAGAGAGAGATGGAGAGGGTGATGTTACTGAGGGAGAGAGGGAGTGTGTGAGGGAGAGAGAGAGAGATGGAGAGGGTGATGTTACTGAGGGAGAGAGGGAGTGTGTGAGGGAGAGAGAGAGATGGAGAGGGTGATGTTACTGAGGGAGAGAGGGAGTGTGTGAGGGAGAGAGAGAGATGGAGAGGGTGATGTTACTGAGGGAGAGAGGGAGTGTGTGAGGGAGAGAGAGAGAGATGGAGAGGGTAATGTTACTGAGGGAGAGAGGGAGTGTGTGAGGGAGAGAGAGATGGAGAGGGTGATGTTACTGAGGGAGAGAGGGAGTGTGTGAGAGAGAGAGATGGAGAGGGTGATGTTACTGAGGGAGAGAAGGAGTGTGTGAGAGAGAGAGATGGAGAGGGTGATGTTACTGAGGGAGAGAGGGAGTGTGAGAGAGAGAGAGATGGAGAGGGTGATGTTACTGAGGGAGAGAAGGAGTGTGTGAGGGAGAGAGAGAGAGAGATGGAGAGGGTGATGTTACTGAGGGAGAGAGGGAGTGTGAGAGAGAGAGAGATGGAGAGGGTGATGTTACTGAGGGAGAGAAGGAGTGTGTGAGAGAGAGAGATGGAGAGGGTGATGTTACTGAGGGAGAGAGGGAGTGTGAGAGAGAGAGAGATGGAGAGGGTGATGTTACTGAGGGAGAGAGGGAGTGTGTGAGGGAGGGAGAGAGAGATGGAGAGGGTGATGTTACTGAGGGAGAGAGGGAGTGAGAGAGAGAGAGAGATGGAGAGGGTGATGTTACTGAGGGAGAGAGGGAGTGTGTGAGGGAGCGAGAGAGACATGGAGAGGGTGATGTTACTGAGGGAGAGAGGGAGTGTGTGAGGGAGAGAGAAAGATGGAGAGGGTGATGTTACTGAGGGAGAGAGGGAGTGTGTGAGGGAGAGAGAGAAGGAGATGGAGAGGGTGATGTTATTGAGGGAGAGAGGGAGTGTGTGAGGGAGAGAGAGAGAGATGGAGAGGGTGATGTTACTGAGGGAGAGAAAAGTGTGTGTGAGAGAGAGAGAGAGAGATGGAGAGGTTGATGTTACTGAGGGAGAGAAGGAGTGTGAGAGAGAGAGAGAAATGGAGAGGGTGATGTTACTGAGGGAGAGAGGGAGTGTGTGAGGGGGAGAGAGAGAGATGGAGAGGGAGATGTTACTGAGGGAGAGAGGGAGTGTGTGAGAGAGAGAGAGAAATGGAGAGGGTGATGTTACTGAGGGAGAGAGGGAGTGTGTGAGGGAGAGAGAGAGATGAAGAGGGAGATGTTACTGAGGGAGAGAGGGAGTGTGTGAGGGAGAGAGAGAGATGGAGAGGGTGATGTTACTGAGGGAGAGAGGGAGTGTGTGAGGGAGAGAGAGATGGAGAGGGTGATGTTACTGAGGGAGAGAGGGAGTGTGAGACGGAGAGAGAGAGAGATGGAGGGTGTGATGTTACTGAGGGAGATAGGGAGTGTGTGAGGGAGAGAGAGAGAGATGGAGAGGGTGATGTTACTGAGGGAGAGAGGGAGTGTGTGTGAGAGAGAGAGAGAGATGGAGAGAGTGATGTTACTGAGGGAGGGAGGGAGTGTGTGAGAGAGAGAGAGATGGAGAGGGTGATGTTACTGAGGGAGAGAGGGAGTGTGTGAGGGAGAGAGAGTGATGGAGAGGATGATGTTACTGAGGGAGAGAGGGAGTGTGTGAGAGAGAGAGAGAGACATGGAGAGGGTGATGTTACCGAGGGAGAGAGGGAGTGTGTGAGGGAGAGAGAGAGAGATGGAGAGGGTGACGTTACTGAGGGAGAGATGGAGTGTGTGAGGGAGAGAGAGAGAGATAGATGGAGAGGGTGACGTTACTGAGGGAGAGAGGGAGTGTGTGATGGAGAGAGAGAGAAATGGAGAGGGTGACGTTACTGAGGGAGAGAGGGAGTGTGTGAGGGAGAGAGAGAGATGGAGAGGGTGACGTTACTGAGGGAGAGAGGGAGTGTGTGATGGAGAGAGAGAGATGGAGAGGGTGATGTTACTGAGGGAGAGAGGGAGTGTATGAGGGAGAGAGAGAGATGGAGAGGGTGATGTTACTGAGGGAGAGAGGGAGTGTGAGAGAGAGAGATGGAGAGGGTGATGGTACTGAGGGAGAGAGGGAGTGTGAGAGAGAGAGAGAGATGGAGAGGGTGATGTAACTGAGGGAGAGAGGGAGTGTGTGAGGGAGAGAGAGAGAGATGGAGAGGGTGATGTTACTGAGGGAGAGAGGGAGTGTGAGAGAGAGAGAGAGATGGAGAGGGTGACGTTACTGAGGGAGAGAGGGAGTGTGTGAGGGAGAGAGATGGAGGGGGTGATGTTACTGAGGAAGAGAGGGAGTGTGAGAGAGAGAGAGAGAGAGATGGAGAGGGTGATGTTACTGAGGGAGAGAGGGAGTGTGTCAGGGAGAGAGAGAGAGATGGAGAGGGTGATGTTACTGAGGGAGAGAGGGAGAGTGTGAGGGAGAGAGAGAGATGGAGAGGGTGATGTTACTGAGGGAGAGAGGGAGTGTGAGAGAGAGATGGAGAGATGGAGAGGGTGATGTTACTGAGGGAGAGAGGGAGTGTGTGAGAGAGAGAGAGATGGAGAGGGTGATGTTACTGAGGGAGAGAGGGAGTGTGTGAGGGAGAGAGAGAGATGGAGAGGGTGATGTTACTGAAGGAGAGAGGGAGAGTGTGAGGGAGAGAGAGAGATGGAGAGGGTGATGTTACTGAGGGAGAGAGGGAGTGTGACAGAGAGGGAGAGAGAGATGGAGAGGGTGATGTTACTGAGGGAGAGAGGGAGTGTGTGAGGGAGAGAGAGAGAGAGATGGAGAGGGTGATGTTACTGAGGGAGAGAGGGAGAGTGTGAGGGAGAGAGAGAGATGGAGAGGATGATGTTACTGAGGGAGAGAGGGAGTGTGAGAGAGAGATGGAGAGATGGAGAGGGTGATGTTACTGAGGGAGAGAGGGAGTGTGTGAGAGAGAGAGAGATGGAGAGGGTGATGTTACTGAGGGAGAGAGGGAGTGTGTGAGGGAGAGAGAGAGAGATGGAGAGGGTGATGTTACTGAGGGAGAGAGGGAGTGTGAGAGAGAGAGATGGAGAGGGTGATGTTACTGAGGGAGAGAGTGAGTGTGTGAGAGAGAGAGAGATGGAGAGGGTGATGTTACTGAGGGAGAGAGGGAGTGTGAGAGAGAGAGAGATGGAGAGGGTGATGTTACTGAGGGAGAGAGGGAGTGTGAGAGAGAGAGATGGAGAGGGTGATGTTACTGAGGGAGTGAGAGAGTGTGACAGGGAGAGAGAGAGAGATGGAGAGGGTGATGTTACTGAGGGAGAGAGGGAGTGTGTGAGAGAGAGAGAGATGGAGAGGGTGATGTTACTGAGGGAGAGAGGGAGTGTGAGAGAGAGAGAGAGAGATGGAGAGGGTGATGTTACTGAGGGAGAGGAGGAGTGTGGGAGGGAGAGAGAGAGAGATGGAGAGGGTGATGTTACTGAGGGAGAGAGGGAGTGTGACAGGGAGAGAGAGAGAGATGGAGAGGGTGATGTTACTGAGGGAGAGAGGGAGTGTGAGAGAGAGAGAGAGGGAGAGGGTGATGTTACTGAGGGAGAGAGGGAGTGTGTGAGGGAGAGAGAGAGAGATGGCGAGAGTGATGTTACTGAGGGAGAGAGGGAGTGTGTGAGAGAGAGAGAGAGGGAGAGGGTGATGTTACTGAGGGAGAGAGGGAGTGTGTGAGAGAGAGAGAGAGATGGAGAGGGTGATGTTACTGAGGGAGAGAGGGAGTGTGTGAGAGAGAGAGATGGAGAGGGTGATGTTACTGAGGGAGAGATGGAGTGTGTGAGGGAGAGAGAGAGAGATGGAGAGGATGATGTTACTGAGGGAGAGAGAGAGTGTGTGAGGGAGAGAGAGAGATGGAGAGGGTGATGTTACTGAGGGAGAGAGGGAGTGTGAGAGGGAGAGAGAGAGATGGAGAGGGTGATGTTACTGAGGGAGAGAGGGAGTGTGTGAGGGAGAGAGAGAGAGATGGAGAGGGTGATGTAATTGAGGGAGAGAGAGAGTGTGTGAGGGAGAGAGAGAGATGGAGAGGGTGATGTTACTGAGGGAGAGAGGGAGTGTGAGAGAGAGAGAGAGATGGAGAGGGTGATGTTACTGAGGGAGAGAGGGAGTGTGTGTGGGGGAGAGAGAGAGATGGAGAGGGTGATGTTACTGAGGGAGAGAGGGAGTGTGTGAGGGAGAGAGAGAGATGGAGAGGGTGATGTTACTGAGGGAGAGAGGGAGTGTGTGAGGGGGAGAGAGAGAGATGGAGAGGGTGATGTTACTGAGGGAGAGAGGGAGTGTGTGAGGGAGAGAGAGAGATGGAGAGGGTGATGTTACTGAGGGAGAGAGGGAGTGTGTGAGGGAGAGAGAGAGATGGAGAGGGTGATGTTACTGAGGGACAGAGGGAGTGTGTGAGAGAGAGAGAGATGGAGAGGGTGATGTTACTGAGGGAGAGAGGGAGTGTGTGAGGGAGAGAGAGAGATGGAGAGGGTGATGTTACTGAAGGAGAGAGGGAGAGTGTGAGGGAGAGAGAGAGATGGAGAGGGTGATGTTACTGAGGGAGAGAGGGAGTGTGACTGCGAGGGAGAGAGAGATGGAGAGGGTGATGTTACTGAGGGAGAGAGGGAGTGTGTGAGAGAGAGAGAGATGGAGAGGGTGATGTTACTGAGGGAGAGAGGGAGTGTGTGAGGGAGAGAGAGAGATGGAGAGGGTGATGTAACTGAAGGAGAGAGGGAGAGTGTGAGGGAGAGAGAGAGATGGAGAGGGTGATGTTACTGAGGGAGAGAGGGAGTGTGACAGAGAGGGAGAGAGAGATGGAGAGGGTGATGTTACTGAGGGAGAGAGGGAGTGTGTGAGGGAGAGAGAGAGAGAGATGGAGAGGGTGATGTTACTGAGGGAGAGAGGGAGAGTGTGAGGGAGAGAGAGAGATGGAGAGGATGATGTTACTGAGGGAGAGAGGGAGTGTGAGAGAGAGATGGAGAGATGGAGAGGGTGATGTTACTGAGGGAGAGAGGGAGTGTGTGAGAGAGAGAGAGATGGAGAGGGTGACGTTACTGAGGGAGAGAGGGAGTGTGTGAGGGAGAGAGATGGAGGGGGTGATGTTACTGAGGAAGAGAGGGAGTGTGAGAGAGAGAGAGAGAGAGATGGAGAGGGTGATGTTACTGAGGGAGAGAGGGAGTGTGTCAGGGAGAGAGAGAGAGATGGAGAGGGTGATGTTACTGAGGGAGAGAGGGAGAGTGTGAGGGAGAGAGAGAGATGGAGAGGGTGATGTTACTGAGGGAGAGAGGGAGTGTGAGAGAGAGATGGAGAGATGGAGAGGGTGATGTTACTGAGGGAGAGAGGGAGTGTGTGAGAGAGAGAGAGATGGAGAGGGTGATGTTACTGAGGGAGAGAGGGAGTGTGTGAGGGAGAGAGAGAGATGGAGAGGGTGATGTTACTGAAGGAGAGAGGGAGAGTGTGAGGGAGAGAGAGAGATGGAGAGGGTGATGTTACTGAGGGAGAGAGGGAGTGTGACAGAGAGGGAGAGAGAGATGGAGAGGGTGATGTTACTGAGGGAGAGAGGGAGTGTGTGAGGGAGAGAGAGAGAGAGAGATGGAGAGGGTGATGTTACTGAGGGAGAGAGGGAGAGTGTGAGGGAGAGAGAGAGATGGAGAGGATGATGTTACTGAGGGAGAGAGGGAGTGTGAGAGAGAGATGGAGAGATGGAGAGGGTGATGTTACTGAGGGAGAGAGGGAGTGTGTGAGAGAGAGAGAGATGGAGAGGGTGATGTTACTGAGGGAGAGAGGGAGTGTGTGAGGGAGAGAGAGAGATGGAGAGGGTGATGTTACTGAGGGAGAGAGGGAGTGTGTGAGGGAGAGAGAGAGAGATGGAGAGGGTGATGTTACTGAGGGAGAGAGGGAGTGTGAGAGAGAGAGATGGAGAGGGTGATGTTACTGAGGGAGCGAGTGAGTGTGTGAGAGAGAGAGAGATGGAGAGGGTGATGTTACTGAGGGAGAGAGGGAGTGTGAGAGAGAGAGATGGAGAGGGTGATGTTACTGAGGGAGAGAGGGAGTGTGAGAGAGAGAGATGGAGAGGGTGATGTTACTGAGGGAGTGAGAGAGTGTGACAGGGAGAGAGAGAGAGATGGAGAGGGTGATGTTACTGAGGGAGAGAGGGAGTGTGTGAGAGAGAGAGAGATGGAGAGGGTGATGTTACTGAGGGAGAGAGGGAGTGTGAGAGAGAGAGAGAGAGATGGAGAGGGTGATGTTACTGAGGGAGAGAAGGAGTGTGGGAGGGAGAGAGAGAGAGATGGAGAGGGTGATGTTACTGAGGGAGAGAGGGAGTGTGACAGGGAGAGAGAGAGAGATGGAGAGGGTGATGTTACTGAGGGAGAGAGGGAGTGTGAGAGAGAGAGAGAGGGAGAGGGTGATGTTACTGAGGGAGAGAGGGAGTGTGTGAGGGAGAGAGAGAGAGATGGCGAGAGTGATGTTACTGAGGGAGAGAGGGAGTGTGTGAGAGAGAGAGAGAGGGAGAGGGTGATGTTACTGAGGGAGAGAGGGAGTGTGTGAGAGAGAGAGAGAGATGGAGAGGGTGATGTTACTGAGGGAGAGAGGGAGTGTGTGAGAGAGAGAGATGGAGAGGGTGATGTTACTGAGGGAGAGATGGAGTGTGTGAGGGAGAGAGAGAGAGATGGAGAGGATGATGTTACTGAGGGAGAGAGAGAGTGTGTGAGGGAGAGAGAGAGATGGAGAGGGTGATGTTACTGAGGGAGAGAGGGAGTGTGAGAGGGAGAGAGAGAGATGGAGAGGGTGATGTTACTGAGGGAGAGAGGGAGTGTGTGAGGGAGAGAGAGAGAGATGGAGAGGGTGATGTTATTGTGGGAGAGAGAGAGTGTGTGAGGGAGAGAGAGAGATGGAGAGGGTGATGTTACTGAGGGAGAGAGGGAGTGTGAGAGAGAGAGAGAGATGGAGAGGGTGATGTTACTGAGGGAGAGAGGGAGTGTGTGTGGGGGAGAGAGAGAGATGGAGAGGGTGATGTTACTGAGGGAGAGAGGGAGTGTGTGAGGGAGAGAGAGAGATGGAGAGGGTGATGTTACTGAGGGAGAGAGGGAGTGTGTGAGGGGGAGAGAGAGAGATGGAGAGGGTGATGTTACTGAGGGAGAGAGGGAGTGTGTGAGGGAGAGAGAGAGATGGAGAGGGTGATGTTACTGAGGGAGAGAGGGAGTGTGTGAGGGAGAGAGAGAGAGATGGAGAGGGTGATGTTACTGAGGGACAGAGGGAGTGTGTGAGAGAGAGAGAGATGGAGAGGGTGATGTTACTGAGGGAGAGAGGGAGTGTGTGAGGGAGAGAGAGAGATGGAGAGGGTGATGTTACTGAAGGAGAGAGGGAGAGTGTGAGGGAGAGAGAGAGATGGAGAGGGTGATGTTACTGAGGGAGAGAGGGAGTGTGACAGAGAGGGAGAGAGAGATGGAGAGGGTGATGTTACTGAGGGAGAGAGGGAGTGTGTGAGAGAGAGAGAGATGGAGAGGGTGATGTTACTGAGGGAGAGAGGGAGTGTGTGAGGGAGAGAGAGAGATGGAGAGGGTGATGTTACTGAAGGAGAGAGGGAGAGTGTGAGGGAGAGAGAGAGATGGAGAGGGTGATGTTACTGAGGGAGAGAGGGAGTGTGACAGAGAGGGAGAGAGAGATGGAGAGGGTGATGTTACTGAGGGAGAGAGGGAGTGTGTGAGGGAGAGAGAGAGAGAGATGGAGAGGGTGATGTTACTGAGGGAGAGAGGGAGAGTGTGAGGGAGAGAGAGAGATGGAGAGGATGATGTTACTGAGGGAGAGAGGGAGTGTGAGAGAGAGATGGAGAGATGGAGAGGGTGATGTTACTGAGGGAGAGAGGGAGTGTGTGAGAGAGAGAGAGATGGAGAGGGTGATGTTACTGAAGGAGAGAGGGAGTGTGTGAGGGAGAGAGAGAGATGGAGAGGGTGATGTTACTGAGGGAGAGAGGGAGTGTGTGAGGGAGAGAGAGAGAGATGGAGAGGGTGATGTTACTGAGGGAGAGAGGGAGTGTGAGAGAGAGAGATGGAGAGGGTGATGTTACTGAGGGAGAGAGTGAGTGTGTGAGAGAGAGAGAGATGGAGAGGGTGATGTTACTGAGGGAGAGAGGGAGTGTGAGAGAGAGAGATGGAGAGGGTGATGTTACTGAGGGAGAGAGGGAGTGTGAGAGAGAGAGATGGAGAGGGTGATGTTACTGAGGGAGTGAGAGAGTGTGACAGGGAGAGAGAGAGAGATGGAGAGGGTGATGTTACTGAGGGAGAGAGGGAGTGTGAGAGAGAGAGAGAGAGATGGAGAGGGTGATGTTACTGAGGGAGAGAAGGAGTGTGAGAGGGAGAGAGAGAGAGATGGAGAGGGTGATGTTAATGATGGAGAGAGGGAGTGTGTGAGAGAGAGAGAGATGGAGAGGGTGATGTTAATGATGGAGAGAGGGAGTGTGAGAGAGAGAGAGAGGGAGAGGGTGATGTTACTGAGGGAGAGAGGGAGTGTGTGAGGGAGAGAGAGAGAGATGGCGAGAGTGATGTTACTGAGGGAGAGAGGGAGTGTGTGAGAGAGAGAGAGAGGGAGAGGGTGATGTTACTGAGGGAGAGAGGGAGTGTGTGAGAGAGAGAGAGAGATGGAGAGGGTGATGTTACTGAGGGAGAGAGGGAGTGTGTGAGAGAGAGAGATGGAGAGGGTGATGTTACTGAGGGAGAGATGGAGTGTGTGAGGGAGAGAGAGAGAGATGGAGAGGATGATGTTACTGAGGGAGAGAGAGAGTGTGTGAGGGAGAGAGAGAGATGGAGAGGGTGATGTTACTGAGGGAGAGAGGGAGTGTGAGAGGGAGAGAGAGAGATGGAGAGGGTGATGTTACTGAGGGAGAGAGGAAATGTGAGAGAGAGAGATGGAGAGGGTGATGTTACTGAGGGAGAGAGGGAGTGTGTGAGGGAGAGAGAGAGATGGAGAGGGTGATGTTACTGAGGGAGAGAGGGAGTGTGTGAGGGAGAGAGAGAGAGGGAGAGGGTGATGTTACTGAGGGAGAGAGGGAGAGTGTGAGGGAGAGAGAGAGATGGAGAGGGTGATGTTACTGAGGGAGAGAGGGAGTGTGTGAGGGAGAGAGAGAGAGATGGAGAGGGAGATGTTACTGAGGGAGAGAGGGAGTGTGTGAGGGAGAGAGAGAGATGGAGAGGGTGATGTTACTGAGGGAGAGAGGGAGTGTGTGAGGGAGCGAGAGAGAGATGGAGAGGGAGATGTTACTGAGGGAGAGAGGGAGTGTGTGAGGGAGAGAGAGAGATGGAGAGGGTGATGTTACTGAGGGAGAGAGGAGTGTGTGAGGGAGAGAGAGAGAGTAGGAGAGGGTGATGTTACTGAGGGAGAGAGTGAGTGTGTGAGGGAGAGAGAGAGATGGAGAGGGTGATGTTACTGAGGGAGAGAGGGAGTGTGTGAGGGAGAGAGAGAGATGGAGAGGGTGATGTTCCTGAGGGAGAGAGGGAGTGTGACAGAGAAAGAGAGAGATGGAGTGGGTACTGTTACTGAGGGAGGGAGGGAGTGTGTGAGGGAGAGAGAGAGATGGAGAGGGTGATGTTACTGAGGGAGAGAGGGAGTGTGTGAGGGAGAGAGATGGAGAGGCTGATGTTACTGAGGGAGAGAGGGAGTGTGTGAGGGAGAGAGAGATGGAGAGGGTGATGTTACTGAGGGAGAGAGGGAGTGTGTGAGGGAGAGAGAGAGATGGAGAGGGTGATGTTAATGATGGAGAGAGGGAGTGTGTGAGAGAGAGAGAGATGGAGAGGGTGATGTTAATGATGGAGAGAGGGAGTGTGTGAGAGAGAGAGACAGATGGAGAGGGTGATGTTACTGAGGGAGAGACGGAGTGTGTGAGGGAGAGAGAGAGATGGAGAGGGTGATGTTACTGAGAGAGAGAGGGAGTGTGTGAGGGAGATAGAGAGATGGAGAGGGCGATGTTACTGAGGGAGAGAGGGAGTGTGTGAGGGAGAGAGAGAGATGGAGAGGGTGATGTTACTGAGGGAGAGAGGGAGTATGTGAGGGAGAGAGAGAGATGGAGAGGGTGATGTTACTGAGGGAGAGAGGGAGTGTGTGAGAGAGAGAGAGAGAGATGGAGAGGGTGATGTTACTGACGGAGAGAGGGAGTGTGTCAGTGAGAGAGAGAGAGATGGAGAGGGTGATGTTACTGAGGGAGAGAGGGAGTGTGTGAGGGAGATAGAGAGATGGAGAGGGCGATGTTACTGAGGGAGAGAGGGAGTGTGTGAGGGAGAGAGAGAGATGGAGAGGGTGATGTTAATGATGGAGAGAGGGAGTGTGTGAGGGAGAGAGAGATGGAGAGGGTGATGTTACTGATGGAGAGAGGGAGTGTGTGAGGGAGAGAGAGAGATGGAGAGGGTGATGTTACTGAGGGAGAGAGGGAGTGTGTGAGGGAGAGAGAGAGATGGAGAGGGTGATGTTACTGAGGGAGAGAGGGAGTGTGTGAGGGAGAGAGAGAGATGGAGAGGGTGATGTTAATGATGGAGAGAGGGAGTGTGTGAGAGAGAGAGAGATGGAGAGGGTGATGTTAATGATGGAGAGAGGGAGTGTGTGAGAGAGAGAGACAGATGGAGAGGGTGATGTTACTGAGGGAGAGAGGGAGTGTGTGAGGGAGAGAGAGAGATGGAGAGGGTGATGTTACTGAGGGAGAGAGGGAGTGTGTGAGGGAGAGAGAGAGAGAGAGAGGGAGAGGGTGATGTTACTGAGGGAGAGAGGGAGTGTGTGTGAGAGAGAGAGAGATGGAGAGGGTGATGTTACTGAGGGAGAGAGGGAGTGTGTGAGGGAGAGAGAGAAATGGAGAGGGTGATGTTACTGAGGGAGAGAGGGAGTGTGTGAGGGAGAGAAAGAGATGGAGAGGGTGATGTTACTGAGGGAGAGAGGGAGTGTGAGAGAGAGAGAGAGAGATGGAGAGGGTGATGTTACTGAGGGAGAGAGGGAGTGTGAGAGAGAGAGAGATGGAGAGGGTGATGTTACTGAGGGAGAGAGGGAGTGTGTGAGGGAGAGAAAGAGATGGAGAGGGTGATGTTACTGAGGGAGAGAGGGAGTGTGTGAGGGAGAGAGAGAGATGGAGAGGGTGATGTTACTGAGGGAGAGGGGGAGTGTGTGAGGGAGAGAGAGAGATGGAGAGGGTGATGTTACTGAGGGAGAGAGGGAGTGTGTGAGGGAGAGAGAGAGATGGAGAGGGTGATGTTACTGAGGGAGGGGGGGAGTGTGAGAGAGAGAGAGATGGAGAGGGTGATGTTACTGAGGGAGAGAGGGAGTGTGTGAGAGAGAGAGAGAGATGGAGAGGGTGATGTTACTGAGGGAGGGAGTGAGTGTGTGAGGGAGAGAGAGCGAGATGGAGAGGGTGATGTTACTGAGGGAGAGAGGGAGTGTGTGAGGGAGAGATAGAGGTGGAGAGGGTGACGTTACTGAGGGAGAGAGGGAGTGTGTGAGGGAGAGATAGAGATGGAGAGGGTGACGTTACTGAGGGAGAGAGGGAGTGTGTGAGGGAGAGAGAGAGATGGAGAGGGTGTTGTTACTGAGGGAGAGAGGGAGTGTGTGAGGGAGAGAGAGAGATGGAGAGGGTGATGTTACTGAGGGAGAGAGGGAGTGTGTGAGAGAGAGAGATGGAGAGGGTGATGTTACTGAGAGAGAGAGGGAGTGTGTGAGGGAGAGAGAGAGAGAGATGGAGAGAGTGATGTTACTGAGGGAGAGAGGGAGTGTGAGAGAGAGAGAAATGGAGAGGGTGATGTTACTGAGGGAGGGAGGGAGTGTGTGTGAGAGAGAGAGAGATGGAGAGGGTGATGTTACTGAGGGAGAGAGGGAGTGAGAGAGAGAGAGAAATGGAGAGGGTGATGTTCCAGAGGGAGAGAGGGAGTGTGTGAGGGAGAGAGAGAGATGAAGAGGGTGATGTTACTGAGGGAGAGAGGGAGTGTGTGAGAGAGAGAGAGAAATGGAGAGGGTGATGTTACTGAGGGAGAGAGGGAGTGTGTGAGGGAGAGAGAGAGAGATGGAGAGGGTGATGTTACTGAGGGAGAGAGGGAGTGTGTGAGGGAGAGAGAGAGAGAGATGGAGAGGGTGATGTTACTGAGAGAGAGGGAGTGTGTGAGGGAGAGAGAGAGAGATGGAGAGGGTGATGTTACTGATGGAGAGAGGGAGTGTGTGAGGGAAAGAGAGAGATGGAGAGGGTGATGTTACTGAGGGAGAGAGGGAGTGTGTGAGGGAGAGAGATGGAGAGGGTGATGTTACTGAGGGAGAGAGGGAGTGTGTGAGAGAGAGAGAGAGATGGAAAGGGTGATGTTACTGAGGGAGAGAGGGAGTGTGTGAGAGAGAGAGAGTGATGGAGAGGGTGATGTTACTGAGGGAGAGAGGGAGTGTGAGAGGGAGAGAGAGAGTGTGAGAGGGAGAGAGAGAGAGATGGAGAGGGTGATGTTACTGAGGGAGAGAGGGAGTGTGTGAGGGAGAGAGAGAGAGATGGAGAGGGTGATGTTACTGAGGGAGAGAGGGAGTGTGTGAGGGAGAGAGAGAGATGGTGAGGGTGACGTTACTGAGGGAGAGAGGGAGTGTGTGAGGGAGAGAGAGAAGGAGATGGAGAGGGTGATGTTACTGAGGGAGAGAGGGAGTGTGTGAGGGAGAGAGCGAGATGGAGAGGGTGATGTTACTGAGGGAGAGAGGGAGTGTGTGAGGAAGAGAGAGATGAAGAGAGTGATGTTACTGAGGGAGAGAGGGAGTGTGTGAGGGAGAGAGAGAGATGGAGAGGGTGATGTTACTGAGGGAGAGAGGGAGTGTGTGAGGAAGAGAGAGATGAAGAGAGTGATGTTACTGAGGGAGAGAGGGAGTGTGTGAGGGAGAGAGAGAGATGGAGAGAGTGATGTTACTGAGGGAGAGAGGGAGTGTGTGAGGGAGAGAGAGAGATGGAGAGGGTGATGTTACTGAGGGAGAGAGGGAGTGTGTGAGGGAGAGAGAGAGATGGAGAGGGTGACGTTACTGAGGGAGAGTGGGAGTGTGTGAGGAAGAGAGAGATGAAGAGAGTGATGTTACTGAGGGAGAGAGGGAGTGTGTGAGGGAGAGAGAGAGATGGAGAGAGTGATGTTACTGAGGGAGAGAGGGAGTGTGTGAGGGAGAGAGAGAGAGATGGAGAGGGTGATGTTACTGAGGGAGTGAGGGAGTGTGGGAGAGAGAGAGAGAGAGATGGAGAGGGTGATGTTACTGAGGGAGAGAGGGAGTGTGAGAGAGAGAGATGGAGAGGGTGATGTTACTGAGGGAGAGAGGGAGTGTGTGAGGGAGAGAGAGAGATGGAGAGGGTGATGTTACTGAGGGAGAGAGGGAGTGTGTGAGTGAGAGAGAGAGATGGAGAGGGTGATGTTACTGAGGGAGAGAGGGAGTGTGTGAGAGAGAGAGAGAGATGGAGAGGGTGATGTTACTGAGGGAGAGAGGGAGAGATGGAGAGGGTGATGTTACTGAGGGAGAGAGGGAGTGTGAGAGAGAGATGGAGAGGGTGATGTTACTGAGGGAGAGAGGGAGTGTGTGAGGGAGAGAGAGAGAGAGATGGAGAGGGTGATGTTACTGATGGAGAGAGGGAGTGTGTGAGGGAGAGAGAGAGATGGAGAGGGTGATGTTACTGAGGGAGAGAGGGAGTGTGTGAGGGAGAGAGAGAGAGGGTGATGTTAATGATGGAGAGAGGGAGTGTGTGAGGGAGAGAGAGATGGAGAGGGTGATGTTACTGATGGAGAGAGGGAGTGTGTGAGGGAGAGAGAGAGATGGAGAGGGTGATGTTACTGAGGGAGAGAGGGAGTGTGTGAGGGAGAGAGAGAGATTGAGAGGGTGATGTTACTGAGGGAGAGAGGGAGTGTGTGAGGGAGAGAGAGAGATGGAGAGGGTGATGTTAATGATGGAGAGAGGGAGTGTGTGAGGGAGAGAGAGAGATGGAGAGGGTGATGTTAATGATGGAGAGAGGGAGTGTGTGAGAGAGAGAGACAGATGGAGAGGGTGATGTTACTGAGGGAGAGAGGGAGTGTGTGAGGGAGAGAGAGAGATGGAGAGGGTGATGTTACTGAGGGAGAGAGGGAGTGTGTGAGAGAGAGAGAGATGGAGAGGGTGATGTTACTGAGGGAGAGAGGGAGTGTGTGAGTGAGAGAGAGAGAGAGGGAGAGGGTGATGTTACTGAGGGAGAGAGGGAGTGTGTGTGAGAGAGAGAGAGATGGAGAGGGTGATGTTACTGAGGGAGAGAGGGAGTGTGTGAGGGAGAGAGAGAGATGGAGAGGGTGATGTTACTGAGGGAGAGAGGGAGTTTGTGAGGGAGAGAGAGAAATGGAGAGGGTGATGTTACTGAGGGAGAGAGGGAGTGTGTGAGGGAGAGAGAGAGAGAGGGAGAGGGTGATGTTACTGAGGGAGAGAGGGAGTGTGTGTGAGAGAGAGAGAGATGGAGAGGGTGATGTTACTCAGGGAGAGAGGGAGTGTGTGAGGGAGAGAGAGAAATGGAGAGGGTGATGTTACTGAGGGAGAGAGGGAGTGTGTGAGGGAGAGAAAGAGATGGAGAGGGTGATGTTACTGAGGGAGAGAGGGAGTGTGAGAGAGAGAGAGAGAGATGGAGAGGGTGATGTTACTGAGGGAGGGAGGGAGTGTGAGAGAGAGAGAGATGGAGAGGGTGATGTTACTGAGGGAGAGAGGGAGTGTGTGAGGGAGAGAAAGAGATGGAGAGGGTGATGTTACTGAGGGAGAGAGGGAGTGTGTGAGGGAGAGAGAGAGATGGAGAGGGTGATGTTACTGAGGGAGAGAGGGAGTGTGTGAGGGAGAGAGAGAGATGGAGAGGGTGATGTTACTGAGGGAGAGAGGGAGTGTGTGAGGGAGAGAGAGAGATGGAGAGGGTGATGTTACTGAGGGAGGGGGGGAGTGTGAGAGAGAGAGAGATGGAGAGGGTGATGTTACTGAGGGAGAGAGGGAGTGTGTGAGAGAGAGAGAGAGATGGAGAGGGTGATGTTACTGAGGGAGAGAGGGAGTGTGTGAGGGAGAGATAGAGGTGGAGAGGGTGACGTTACTGAGGGAGAGAGGGAGTGTGTGAGGGAGAGATAGAGATGGAGAGGGTGACGTTACTGAGGGAGAGAGGGAGTGTGTGAGGGAGAGAGAGAGATGGAGAGGGTGATGTTACTGAGGGAGAGAGGGAGTGTGTGAGGGAGAGAGAGAGATGGAGAGGGTGATGTTACTGAGGGAGAGAGGGAGTGTGTGAGAGAGAGAGATGGAGAGGGTGATGTTACTGAGAGAGAGAGGGAGTGTATGAGGGAGAGAGAGAGAGAGATGGAGAGAGTGATGTTACTGAGGGAGAGAGGGAGTGTGAGAGAGAGAGAAATGGAGAGGGTGATGTTACTGAGGGAGGGAGGGAGTGTGTGTGAGAGAGAGAGAGATGGAGAGGGTGATGTTACTGAGGGAGAGAGGGAGTGTGTGAGGGGGAGAGAGAGAGATGGAGAGGGCGACGTTAATGAGGGAGAGAGGGAGTGTGTGAGGGAGAGAGAGAGATGGAGAGGGTGATGTTACTGAGGGAGAGAGGGAGTGTGTGAGAGAGAGATGGAGAGGGTGATGTTACTGAGGGAGAGAGGGAGTGTGAGAGAGAGAGAGATGGAGAGGGTAATGTTACTGAGGGAGAGAGAGAGTGTGTGAGGGACAGAGAGAGAGATGGAGAGGGTGATTTTACTGAGGGAGAGAGGGAGTGTGATAGAGAGAGAGATGGAGAGGGTGATGTTACTGAGGGAGAGAGGGAGTGTGAGAGAGAGAGAGATGGAGAGGGTTGTGTTACTGAGGGAGAGAGGGAGTGTGAGAGAGAGAGAGATGGAGAGGGTGATGTTACTGAGGGAGAGAGGGAGTGTGTGAGTGAGAGAGAGAGATGGAGAGGGTGGTGTTACTGAGGGAGAGAGGGAGTGTGAGAGAGAGAGAGAGAGAGATGGAGAGGGTGATGTTTCTGAGGGAGAGAGGGAGTGTGTGAGGGAGAGAGAGAGAGATGGAGAGGGTGATGTGACTGAGGGAGAGATGGAGTGTGTGAGGGAGAGGGAGAGAGATGGAGAGGGTCATGTTACTGAGGGAGAGAGGGAGTGTGAGAGAGAGAGAGAGAGAGATGGAGAGGGTGATGTTTCTGAGGGAGAGAGGGAGTGTGTGAGGGAGAGAGAGAGAGATGGAGAGGGTGATGTGACTGAGGGAGAGATGGAGTGTGTGAGGGAGAGGGAGAGAGATGGAGAGGGTGATGTTACTGAGGGAGAGAGGGAGTGTGTGAGGGAGAGAGAGATGGAGAGGGTGATGTTACTGAGGGAGAGAGGGAGTGTGTGAGAGAGAGAAGGAGAAGGAGAGGGTGATGTTACTGAGGGAGAGAGGGAGTGTGTGAGGGAGAGAGAGAGATGGAGAGGGTGATGTTTCTGAGGGAGAGAGGGAGTGTGTGAGGGAGAGAGAGAGAGAGAGACAGATGGAGAGGGTGATGTTACTGAGGGAGAGAGTGAGTGTGTGAGGGAGAGAGAGAGATGGAGAGGGTGATGTTTCTGAGGGAGAGAGGGAGTGTGTGAGGGAGAGAGAGAGAGATGGAGAGGGTGATGTTACTGAGGGAGAGAGGGAGTGTGAGAGAGAGATGGAGAGGGTGATGTTACTGAGAGAGAGAGGGAGTGTGAGAGGGAGAGAGAGAGAGATGGAGAGGGTGACGTTACCGAGGGAGAGAGGGAGTGTGTGAGGGAGAGAGAGAGATGGTGAGGGTGACGTTACTGAGGGAGAGAGGGAGTGTGTGAGGGAGAGAGAGAAGGAGATGGAGAGGGTGATGTTACTGAGGGAGAGAGGGAGTGTGTGAGGGAGAGAGAGAGATGGAGAGGGTAATGTTACTGAGGAAGAGAGGGAGTGTGTGAGGGAGTGAGAGAGAGATGGAGAGGGTGATGTTACTGAGGGAGAGAGGGAGTGTGTGAGGGAGAGAGAGAAGGAGATGGAGAGGGTGATGTTACTGAGGGAGAGAGGGAGTGTGTGAGGGAGAGAGAGAGATGGAGAGGGTAATGTTACTGAGGAAGAGAGGGAGTGTGTGAGGGAGTGAGAGAGAGATGGAGAGGGTGATGTTACTGAGGGAGAGAGGGAGTGTGAGAGAGAGAGAGATGGAGAGGGTGATGTTACTGAGGGAGAGAGTGAGTGTGTGAGAGAGAGATGGAGAGGGTGATGTTACTGAGGGAGAGAGGGAGTGTGTGAGGGAGAGAGAGAGATGGAGAGGGTGATGTTACTGAGGGAGAGAGGGAGTGTGTGAGGGAGAGAGAGAGATGGAGAGGGTGATGTTACTGAGGGAGAGAGGGAGTGTGTGAGGGAGAGAGAGAGATGGAGAGGGTGATGTTACTGAGGGAGAGAGGGAGTGTGAGGGAGAGAGAGATGGAGAGGATGATGTGACTGAGGGAGAGAGGGAGTGTGTGAGGGAGAGAGAGAGAGAGATGGAGAGGGTGATGTTACTGAGGGAGGGAGGGAGTGTGAGGGAGAGAGAGATGGAGAGGGTGATGTTACTGAGGGAGAGAGGGAGTGTGTGAGGGAGAGAGAGAGAGATGGAGAGGATGATGTGACTGAGGGAGAGATGGAGTGTGTGAGGGAGAGAGAGAGAGAGAGATGGAGAGGGGGATGTGACTGAGGGAGAGAGGGAGTGTGTGAGGGAGAGAGAGAGAGAGAGATGGAGAGGGTGATGTTACTGAGGGAGGGAGGGAGTGTGAGGGAGAGAGAGATGGAGAGGGTGATGTTACTGAGGGAGAGAGGGAGTGTGTGAGGGAGAGAGAGAGAGATGGAGAGGATGATGTGACTGAGGGAGAGATGGAGTGTGTGAGGGAGAGAGAGAGAGAGATGGAGAGGGTGATGTTACTGAGGGAGAGACGGAGTGTGTGAGGGAGCGAGAGAGAGAGAGATGGAGAGGGTGATGTTACTGAGGGAGAGAGGGAGTGTGGGAGAGAGAGAGATGGAGAGGGTGATGTTACTGAGGGAGAGAGGGAGAGTGTGAGGGAGAGAGAGAGAGATGGAGAGGATGATGTTACTGAGGGAGAGCGGGAGTGTGTGAGGGAGAGAGAGAGATGGAGAGGGTGATGTTACTGAGGGAGAGAGGGAGTGTGTGAGGGAGAGAGAGAGATATGGAGAGGGTGATGTTACTGAGGGAGAGAGGGAGTGTGTGAGGGAGAGAGAGAGATGGAGAGGGTGATGTTACTGAGGGAGAGAGGGAGTGTGTGAGGGAGAGAGAGAGATGGAGAGGGTGATGTTACTGAGGGAGAGAGGGAGTGTGTGTGAGAGAGAGAGAGAGATGGAGAGGGTGATGTTTCTGAGGGAGAGAGGGAGTGTGTGAGGGAGAGAGAGAGATGGAGAGGGTGATGTTACTGAGGGAGAGAGGGAGTGTATGATGGAGAGAGAGAGAGATGGAGAGGGTGATGTTACTGAGGGAGAGAGGGAGTGTGAGAGAGAGAGAGATGGAGAGGGTGATGTTACTGAGGGAGAGAGGGAGTGTGTGAGGTGGAGAGAGAGAGATGGAGAGGGTGACGTTAATGAGGGAGAGAGGGAGTCTGTGAGGGAGAGAGAGAGATGGAGAGGGTGACGTTACCGAGGGAGAGAGGGAGTGTGTGAGAGGGAGAGAGAGAGATGGTGAGGGTGACGTTACTGAGGGAGAGAGGGAGTGTGTGAGGGAGTGAGAGAGAGATGGAGAGGGTGATGTTACTGAGGGAGAGAGGGAGTGTGAGAGAGAGAGAGAGAGATGGAGAGGGTGATGTTACTGAGGGAGAGAGTGAGTGTGAGAGAGAGAGAGATGGAGAGGGTGATGTTACAGAGGGAGAGAGGGAGTGTGTGTGGGAGTGAGAGAGAGATGGAGAGGGTGATGTTACTGAGGGAGAGAGGGAGTGTGAGAGAGAGAGAGATGGAGAAGGTGATGTTACTGAGGGAGAGAGGGAGTGTGTGAGGGAGAGAGAGAGATGGAGAGGGTGATGTTACTGAGGGAGAGAGGGAGTGTGTGAGGGAGAGAGAGAGATGGAGAGGGTGATGTTACTGAGGGAGAGAGGGAGTGTGTGAGGGAGAGAGAGAGAGAGAGATGGAGAGGGTGATGTTACTGAGGGAGAGATGGTGTGTGTGTGGGAGAGAGAGAGAGATGGAGAGGGTGACGTTACCGAGGGAGAGAGGGAGTGTGTGAGGGAGAGAGAGAGATGGTGAGGGTGACGTTACTGAGGGAGAGAGGGAGTGTGTGAGGGAGAGAGAGAAGGAGATGGAGAGGGTGATGTTACTGAGGGAGAGAGGGAGTGTGATAGAGAGAGAGATGGAGAGGGTGATGTTACTGAGGGAGAGAGGGAGTATGTGAGGGAGAGAGAGAGAGATGGAGAGGGTGACGTTACCGAGGGAGAGAGGGAGTGTGTGAGGGAGAGAGAGAGATGGTGAGGGTGACGTTACTGAGGGAGAGAGGGAGTGTGTGAGGGAGAGAGAGAAGGAGATGGAGAGGGTGATGTTACTGAGGGAGAGAGGGAGTGTGATAGAGAGAGAGATGGAGAGGGTGATGTTACTGAGGGAGAGAGGGAGTGTGAGAGAGAGAGAGATGGAGAGGGTTGTGTTACTGAGGGAGAGAGGGAGTGTGAGAGAGAGAGAGATGGAGAGGGTTGTGTGACTGAGGGAGAGAGGGAGTGTGAGTGAGAGAGAGAGATGGAGAGGGTGGTGTTACTGAGGGAGAGAGGGAGTGTGAGAGAGAGAGAGAGAGAGAGATGGAGAGGGTGATGTTTCTGAGGGAGAGAGGGAGTGTGTGAGGGAGAGAGAGAGAGATGGAGAGGGTGATGTGACTGAGGGAGAGATGGAGTGTGTGAGGGAGAGGGAGAGAGATGGAGAGGGTGATGTTACTGAGGGAGAGAGGGAGTGTGAGAGAGAGAGAGAGAGAGATGGAGAGGGTGATGTTTCTGAGGGAGAGAGGGAGTGTGTGAGGGAGAGAGAGAGAGATGGAGAGGGTGATGTGACTGAGGGAGAGATGGAGTGTGTGAGGGAGAGGGAGAGAGATGGAGAGGGTGATGTTACTGAGGGAGAGAGGGAGTGTGTGAGGGAGAGAGAGATGGAGAGGGTGATGTTACTGAGGGAGAGAGGGAGTGTGTGAGAGAGAGAAGGAGAAGGAGAGGGTGATGTTACTGAGGGAGAGAGGGAGTGTGTGAGGGAGAGAGAGAGATGGAGAGGGTGATGTTTCTGAGGGAGAGAGGGAGTGTGTGAGGGAGAGAGAGAGAGAGAGACAGATGGAGAGGGTGATGTTACTGAGGGAGAGAGTGAGTGTGTGAGGGAGAGAGAGAGATGGAGAGGGTGATGTTTCTGAGGGAGAGAGGGAGTGTGTGAGGGAGAGAGAGAGAGATGGAGAGGGTGATGTTACTGAGGGAGAGAGGGAGTGTGAGAGAGAGATGGAGAGGGTGATGTTACTGAGAGAGAGAGGGAGTGTGAGAGGGAGAGAGAGAGAGATGGAGAGGGTGACGTTACCGAGGGAGAGAGGGAGTGTGTGAGGGAGAGAGAGAGATGGTGAGGGTGACGTTACTGAGGGAGAGAGGGAGTGTGTGAGGGAGAGAGAGAAGGAGATGGAGAGGGTGATGTTACTGAGGGAGAGAGTGAGTGTGTGAGAGAGAGATGGAGAGGGTGATGTTACTGAGGGAGAGAGGGAGTGTGTGAGGGAGAGAGAGAGATGGAGAGGGTGATGTTACTGAGGGAGAGAGGGAGTGTGTGAGGGAGAGAGAGAGATGGAGAGGGTGATGTTACTGAGGGAGAGAGGGAGTGTGTGAGGGAGAGAGAGAGATGGAGAGGGTGATGTTACTGAGGGAGAGAGGGAGTGTGAGGGAGAGAGAGATGGAGAGGATGATGTGACTGAGGGAGAGAGGGAGTGTGTGAGGGAGAGAGAGAGAGAGATGGAGAGGGTGATGTTACTGAGGGAGGGAGGGAGTGTGAGGGAGAGAGAGATGGAGAGGGTGATGTTACTGAGGGAGAGAGGGAGTGTGTGAGGGAGAGAGAGAGAGATGGAGAGGATGATGTGACTGAGGGAGAGATGGAGTGTGTCAGGGAGAGAGAGAGAGAGAGATGGAGAGGGGGATGTGACTGAGGGAGAGAGGGAGTGTGTGAGGGAGAGAGAGAGAGAGATGGAGAGGGTGGTGTTACTGAGGGAGGGAGGGAGTGTGAGGGAGAGAGAGATGGAGAGGGTGATGTTACTGAGGGAGAGAGGGAGTGTGTGAGGGAGAGAGAGAGAGATGGAGAGGATGATGTGACTGAGGGAGAGATGGAGTGTGTGAGGGAGAGAGAGAGAGAGATGGAGAGGGTGATGTTACTGAGGGAGAGACGGAGTGTGTGAGGGAGCGAGAGAGAGAGAGATGGAGAGGGTGATGTTACTGAGGGAGAGAGGGAGTGTGGGAGAGAGAGAGATGGAGAGGGTGATGTTACTGAGGGAGAGAGGGAGAGTGTGAGGGAGAGAGAGAGAGATGGAGAGGATGATGTGACTGAGGGAGAGATGGAGTGTGTGAGGGAGAGAGAGAGAGAGATGGAGAGGGTGATGTTACTGAGGGAGAGACGGAGTGTGTGAGGGAGCGAGAGAGAGAGAGATGGAGAGGGTGATGTTACTGAGGGAGAGAGGGAGTGTGGGAGAGAGAGAGATGGAGAGGGTGATGTTACTGAGGGAGAGAGGGAGAGTGTGAGGGAGAGAGAGAGAGATGGAGAGGATGATGTTACTGAGGGAGAGCGGGAGTGTGTGAGGGAGAGAGAGAGATGGAGAGGGTGATGTTACTGAGGGAGAGAGGGAGTGTGTGAGGGAGAGAGAGAGATATGGAGAGGGTGATGTTACTGAGGGAGAGAGGGAGTGTGTGAGGGAGAGAGAGAGATGGAGAGGGTGATGTTACTGAGGGAGAGAGGGAGTGTGTGAGGGAGAGAGAGAGATATGGAGAGGGTGATGTTACTGAGGGAGAGAGGGAGTGTGTGTGAGAGAGAGATGGAGAGGGTGATGTTACTGAGGGAGAGAGGGAGTGTGTGAGGTGGAGAGAGAGAGATGGAGAGGGTGACGTTAATGAGGGAGAGAGGGAGAGTGTGAGGGAGAGAGAGAGATGGAGAGGGTGACGTTACCGAGGGAGAGAGGGAGTGTGTGAGAGGGAGAGAGAGAGATGGTGAGGGTGACGTTACTGAGGGAGAGAGGGAGTGTGTGAGGGAGAGAGAGAAGGAGATGGAGAGGGTGATGTTACTGAGGGAGAGTGGGAGAGTGTGAGGGAGAGAGAGAGATTGAGAGGGTAATGTTACAGAGGGAGAGAGGGAGTGTGTGAGGGAGAGAGAGAGAGATGGAGAGGGTGATGTTACTGAGGGAGAGAGGGAGTGTGAGAGAGAGAGAGAGAGATGGAGAGGGTGATGTTACTGAGGGAGAGAGTGAGTGTGTGAGAGAGAGATGGGGAGGGTGATGTTACTGAGGGAGAGAGGGAGTGTGTGAGGGAGAGAGAGAGATGGAGAGGGTGATGTTACTGAGGGAGAGAGGGAGTGTGTGAGGGAGAGAGAGAGATGGAGAGGGTAATGTTACAGAGGGAGAGAGGGAGTGTGTGTGGGAGTGAGAGAGAGATGGAGTGGGTGATGTTACTGAGGGAGAGAGGGAGTGTGAGAGAGAGAGAGATGGAGAAGGTGATGTTACTGAGGGAGAGAGGGAGTGTGTGAGGGAGAGAGAGAGATGGAGAGGGTGATGTTACTGAGGGAGAGAGGGAGTGTGTGAGGGAGAGAGAGAGATGGAGAGGGTGATGTTACTGAGGGAGAGAGGGAGTGTGTGAGGGAGAGAGAGAGAGAGAGATGGAGAGGGTGACGTTACTGAGGGAGAGACGGTGTGTGTGAGGGAGAGAGAGAGAGAGAGATGGAGAGGGTGATGTTACTGAGGGAGAGAGGGAGTATGTGAGGGAGAGAGAGAGAGATGGAGAGAGTGACGTTACCGAGGGAGAGAGGGAGTGTGTGAGGGAGAGAGAGAGATGGTGAGGGTGACGTTACTGAGGGAGAGAGGGAGTGTGTGAGGGAGAGAGAGAAGGAGATGGAGAGGGTGATGTTACTGAGGGAGAGAGGGAGTGTGTGAGGGAGAGAGAGAGATGGAGAGGGTAATGTTACTGAGGGAGAGAGGGAGTGTGTGAGGGAGTGAGAGAGAGATGGAGAGGGTGATGTTACTGAGGGAGAGAGGGAGTGTGAGAGAGAGAGAGATGGAGAGGGTGATGTTACTGAGGGAGAGAGTGAGTGTGTGAGAGAGAGATGGAGAGGGTGATGTTACTGAGGGAGAGAGGGAGTGTGTGAGGGAGAGAGAGAGATGGAGAGGGTGATGTTACTGAGGGAGAGAGGGAGTGTGTGAGGGACAGAGAGAGAGATGGAGAGGGTGATGTTACTGAGGGAGAGAGTGAGTGTGTGAGGGAGAGAGAGAGATGGAGAGGGTGATGTTACTGAGGGAGAGAGGGAGTGTGTGTGAGAGAGAGAGAGAGATGGAGAGGGTGATGTTACTGAGGGAGAGAGGGAGTGTGTGAGAGAGAGAGAGAGATGGAGAGGGTGATGTTACTGAGGGAGAGAGGGAGTGTGTGAGAGAGAGAGAGAGATGGAGAGGGTGATGTTACTGAGGGAGAGAGGGAGTGTGTGAGAGAGAGAGAGAGATGGAGAGGGTGATGTTACTGAGGGAGAGAGGGAGTGTGTGAGGGAGAGAGAGAGAGATGGAGAGGGTGATGTTACTGAGGGAGAGAGTGAGTGTGTGAGGGAGAGAGAGAGATGGAGAGGGTGATGTTACTGAGGGAGAGAGGGAGTGTGTGAGGGAGAGAGAGAGAGATGGAGAGGGTGATGTTCCTGAGGGAGAGAGGGAGTGTTTGAGGGAGAGAGAGAGATCGAGAGGTTGATGTTACTGAGGGAGAGAGGGAGTGTTTGAGGGAGAGAGAGAGAGATGGAGAGAGTGATGTTACTGAGGGAGAGAGGGAGTGTGTGAGGGAGAGAGAGAGATGGAGAGGGTGATGTTACTGAGGGAGAGAGGGAGTGTGTGAGGGAGAGAGAGAGATGGAGAGGGTGATGTTACTGAGGGAGAGAGGGAGTGTGTGTGAGATAGAGAGAGAGATGGACAGGGTGATGTTACTGAGGGAGAGAGGGAGTGTGTGAGAGAGAGAGAGAGAGATGGAGAGGGTGATGTTACTGAGGGAGAGAGGGAGTGTGTGAGAGAGAGAGAGAGATGGAGAGGGTGATGTTACTGAGGGAGAGAGGGAGTGTGTGAGGGAGAGAGAGAGAGATGGAGAGGGTGATGTTACTGAGGGAGAGAGGGAGTGTGTGAGGGAGAGAGATGGAGAGGGTGATGTTTCTGAGTGAGAGAGGGAGTGTGTGAGGGAGAGAGAGAGAGATGGAGAGGGTGATGTTACTGAGGGAGAGAGGGAGTGTGAGAGAGAGAGAGATGGAGAGGGTGATGTTACTGAGGGAGAGAGGGAGTGTGTGAGGGAGAGAGAGAGAGATGGAGAGGGTGATGTTACTGAGGGAGAGAGGGAGTGTGTGAGAGAGAGAGAGAGATGGAGAGGCTGATGTGACTGTGGGAGAGAGTGAGTGTGTGAGGGAGAGAGAGAGGGAGAGGGTGATGTTACTGAGGGAGAGAGGGAGAGTGTGAGAGAGAGAGATAGGGAGAAGGTGATGTTACTGAGGGAGAGAGGGAGTGTGTGAGGGAGAGAGAGATGGAGAGGGTGATGTTACTGAGGGAGAGAGGGAGAGTGTGAGAGAGAGAGATAGGGAGAAGTTGATGTTACTGAGGGAGAGAGGGAGTGTGTGAGAGAGAGAGAGAGAGATGGAGAGGGTGATGTTACTGAGGGAGAGAGGGAGTGTGTGAGGGAGAGAGAGAGATGGAGAGGGTGACGTTACTGAGGGAGAGAGGGAGTGTGAGAGGGAGAGAGAGAGACGGAGAGGGTGACGTTACTGAGGGAGAGAGGGAGTGTGAGAGGGAGAGAGAGAGAGATGGAGAGGGTGACGTTACTGAGGGAGAGAGGGAGTGTGTGTGAGAGAGAGAGAGAGAGGGTGATGTTACTGAGGGAGAGAGGGAGTGTGTGAGGGAGAGAGAGAAATGGAGAGGGTGATGTTACTGAGAGAGAGAGGGAGTGTATGAGAGAGAGACAGAGAGATTGAAAGGGTGATGTTACTGATGGAGAGAGGGAGTGTGTGAGGGAGAGAGAGAGATGAAGAGGGAGATGTTACTGAGGGAGAGAGGGAGTGTGTGAGAGAGAGAGAGAAATGGAGAGGGTGATGTTACTGAGGGAGAGAGGGAGTGTGTGAGGGAGAGAGAGAGAGAGATGGAGAGGGTGATGTTACTGAGGGAGAGAGGGAGTGTGTGAGGGAGAGAGACAGAGATGGAGAGGGTGATGTTACTGAGGGAGAGAGGGAGTGAGAGAGAGAGAGAGAGATGGAGAACGTGATGTTACTGAGGGAGAGAGGGAGTGTGAGACTGAGAGAGAGAGAGAGATGGAGAGGGTGATGTTACTGAGGGAGAGAGGGAGTGTGTGAGGGAGAGAGAGAGAGAGAGATGGAGAGGGTGATGTTGTTGAGGGAGAGAAGGAGTGTGTGAGGGAGAGAGAGAGAGATGGAGAGGGTGATGTTACTAAGGGAGAGAAGGAGTGTGTGAGAGAGAGAGATGGAGAGGGTGATGTTACTGAGCGAGAGAGGGAGTGTGAGACGGAGAGAGAGAGAGAGACGGAGAGGGTGATGTTACTGAGGGAGAGAGGGAGTGTGTGAGGGAGAGAGAGAGAGATGGAGAGGGTGATGTTACTGAGGGAGAGAGGGAGTGTGTGAGGGAGAGAGAGAGATGGAGAGGGTGATGTTACTGAGGGAGAGAGGGAGTGTGTGCGAGAGAGAGATGGAGAGGGTGATGTTACTGAGGGAGAGAGGGAGTGTGTGAGGGAGAGAGAGAGATGGAGAGGGTGATGTTACTGAGAGAGAGAGGGAGTGTGTGAGAGAGAGAGAGAGAGATGGAAAGGGTGATGTTACTGATGGAGAGAGGGAGTGTGTGAGGGAGAGAGAGAGATGAAGAGGGAGATGTTACTGAGGGAGAGAGGGAGTGTGTGAGGGAGAGAGAGATGGAGAGGGTGATGTTACTGAGGGAGAGAGGGAGTGTGTGTGAGAGAGAGAGAGAGAGGGTGATGTTACTGAGGGAGAGAGGGAGTGTGTGAGGGAGAGAGAGAGATGGAGAGGGTGATGTTCCTGAGGGAGAGAGGGAGTGTGTGAGAGAGAGAGAGATGGAGAGGGTGATGTTACTGAGGGAGAGAGAGAGTTGGAGAGAGAGAGAGAGATGGAGAGGGTGATGTTACTAAGGGAGAGAGGGAGTGTGTGAGAGAGAGAGAGAGATGGAGAGGGTGATATTACTGAGGGAGAGAGGGAGTGTGTGAGGGAGAGAGAGAGATGGAGAGGGTGATGTTACTGAGGGAGAGAGGGAGTGTGTGAGGGAGAGAGAGAGATGGAGAGGGTGATGTTACTGAGGGACAGAGGGAGTGTGTGAGAGAGAGAGAGATGGAGAGGGTGATGTTACTGAGGGAGAGAGGGAGTGTGTGAGGGAGAGAGAGATGGAGAGGGTGATGTTACTGAGGGAGAGAGGGAGTGTGTGAGGGAGAGAGAGAGAGAGAGATGGAGAGAGTGATGTTACTGAGGGAGAGAGGGAGTGTGAGAGAGAGAGAGAGGGAGAGGGTACTGTTACTGAGGGAGAGAGGGAGTGTGTGAGGGAGAGAGAGAAGGAGATGGAGAGGATGATGTTATTGAGGGAGAGAGGGAGTGTGTGAGGGGGAGAGAGAGAGATGGAGAGGGTGACGTTAATGAGGGAGAAAGGGAGAGTGTGAAGGAGAGAGAGAGAGATGGAGAGGGTGATGTTACTGAGGGAGAGAGGGAGTGTGTGAGGGAGAGAGAGAGAGATGGAGAGGGTGATGTTACTGAGGGAGAGAGGGAGTGTGTGAGGGAGAGAGAGAAGGAGATGGAGAGGGTGATGTTATTGAGGGAGAGAGGGAGTGTGTGAGGGGGAGAGAGAGAGATGGAGAGGGTGATGTTACTGAGGGAGAGAGGGAGTGTGTGAGAGAGAGAGATGGAGAGGGTGATGTTACTGAGGGAGAGAGGGAGTGTGTGAGGGAGAGAGAGAGAGATGGAGAGGGTGATGTTACTGAGGGAGAGAGGGAGTGTGGGAGAGAGAGAGAGAGATGGAGAGGGTGATGTTACTGAGGGAGAGAGGGAGTGTGTGAGGGAGAGAGAGAGAGATGGAGAGAGTGATGTTACTGAGGGAGGGAGGGAGTGTGTGAGGGAGAGAGAGAGAGATGGAAAGGGTGATGTTACTGAGGGAGAGAGGGAGTGTGTGAGGGAGAGAGAGAGATGGAGAGGGTGATGTTACTGAGGGAGAGAGTGAGTGTGTGAGGGAGAGAGAGAGATGGAGAGGGTGATGTTACTGAGGGAGAGAGGGAGTGTGTGAGGGAGAGAGAGAGAGATGGAGAGGGTGATGTTACTGAGGGAGGGAGGGAGTGTGTGAGAGAGAGAGAGAGAGATGGAGAGGGTGATGTTACTGAGGGAGAGAGGGAGTGTGTGAGAGAGAGATGGGGAGGGTGATGTTACTGAGGGAGAGAGGGAGTGTGTGAGGGAGAGAGAGATGGAGAGGGTGATGTTACTGAGGGAGAGAGGGAGTGTGTGAGGGAGAGAGAG
Organism: Chiloscyllium plagiosum; assembly: GCF_037043375.1. Taxonomy (NCBI): domain Eukaryota; kingdom Metazoa; phylum Chordata; class Chondrichthyes; order Orectolobiformes; family Hemiscylliidae; genus Chiloscyllium; species Chiloscyllium plagiosum. Next base: position 28,608 of record NW_028270329.1, on the reverse strand, counting down.
AGAGAGAGAGATGGAGAGGGTGATGTTACTGAGGGAGGGAGGGAGTGTGTGAGGGAGAGAGAGAGATGGAGAGGTGACGTTACTGAGGGAGAGAGGGAGTGTGTGAGGGAGAGAGAGAGATGGAGAGGGTGATGTTACTGAGGGAGAGAGGGAGTGTGTGTGAGAGAGAGAGAGATGGAGAGGGTGATGTTACTGAGGGAGAGAGGGAGTGTGTGAGGGAGAGAGAGAGATGGAGAGGTGACGTTACTGAGGGAGAGAGGGAGTGTGTGAGGGAGAGAGAGAGATGGAGAGGGTGACGTTACTGAAGGAGAGAGGGACTGTGTGAGGGAGAGAGAGAGATGGAGAGGGTGATGTTTCTGAGGGAGAGAGGGAGTGTGTGAGGGAGAGAGAGAGAGATGGAGAGGGTGATGTTCCTGAGGGAGAGAGGGAGTGTGTGAGGGAGAGAGCGAGAGATGGAGAGGGTGATGTTACTGAGGGAGAGAGGGAGCGTGTGAGGGAAAGAGAGAGATGGAGAGGGTGATGTTACTGAAGGAGAGAGGGAGTGTATGACGGAGAGAGAGAGATGGAGAGGGTGATGTTACTGAGGGAGAGAGGGAGTGTGTGAGAGAGAGAGAGAGAGAGATGGAGAGGATGATGTTACTGAGGGAGAGAGGGAGTGTGTGAGGGAGAGAGAGAGAGATGGAGAGAGTGATGTTACTGAGGGAGAGAGGGAGTGTGTGAGAGAGAGAGAGAGAGAGATGGAGAGGATGATGTTACTGAGGGAGAGAGGGAGTGTGTGAGGGAGAGAGAGAGAGATGGAGAGAGTGATGTTACTGAGGGAGAGAGGGAGTGTGTGAGGGAGAGAGAGAGATGGAGAGGGTGATGTTACTGAGGGAGAGAGGGAGTGTGTGAGGGAGAGAGAGAGAGATGGAGAGGGTGATGTTACTGAGGGAGAGAGGGAGAGTGTGAGGGAGAGAGAGATGGAGAGGGTGATGTTACTGAGGGAGAGAGGGAGTGTGTGAGGGAGAGAGAGAGAGATGGAGAGGGTGATGTCACTGAGGGAGAGAGGGAGTGTGTGAGGGAGAGAGAGAGCGATGGAGAGGGTGATGTTACTGAGGGAGAGAGGGAGTGTGTGAGGGAGAGAGAGATGGAGAGGGTGATGTTACTGAGGGAGAGAGGGAGTGTGTGAGGGAGAGAGAGATGGAGAGAGTGATGTTACTGAAGGAGAGAGGGAGTGTGTGAGGGAGAGAGAGATGGAGAGGGTGATGTTACTGAGGGAGAGAGGGAGTGTGACAGAGAGAGAGATGGAGAGGGTGATGTTACTGAGGGAGAGAGGGAGTGTGTGAGCGAGAGAAAGAGAGATGGAGAGGGTGATGTTACTGAGGGAGAGAGGGATTGTGTGAGGGAGAGAGAGAGAGATGGAGAGGGTGATGTTACTGAGGGAGAGAGGGAGTGTGTGAGGGAGAGAGAGAAAGATGGAGAGGGTGATGTTACTGAGGGAGAGAGGGAGTGTGAGAGAGAGTGAGAGAGATGGAGAGGGTGATTTTACTGAGGGAGAGAGGGAAAGTGAGAGGGAGAGAGAGAGATGGAGAGGGTGATGTTACTGAGGGAGAGAAGGAGTGTGTGAGGGAGAGAGAGAGAGATGCAGAGGGTGATGTTAGTGAGGGAGGGAGGGAGTGTGTGAGGGAGAGAGAGAGATGGAAAGGGTGATGTTACTGAGGGAGAGAGGGAGTGTGTGAGGGAGAGAGAGAGATGGAGAGGGTGATGTTGTTGAGGGAGAGAAGGAGTGTGTGAGGGAGAGAGAGAGAGATGGAGAGGGTGATGTTACTGAGGGAGAGAAGGAGTGTGTGAGGGAGAGAGAGAGAGATGGAGAGGGTGATGTTATTGAGGGAGAGAGGGAGTGTGAGAGAGAGAGAGATGGAGAGGGTGATGTTACTGAGGGAGGGATGGAGTGTGTGAGAGAGAGAGAGATGGAGAGGGTGATGTTACTGAGGGAGAGAGGGAGTGTGTGAGGGAGAGAGAGATGGAGAGGTTGATGTTACTGAGGGAGAGAGGGAGTGAGAGAGAGAGAGAGAGATGGAGAGGGTGATGTTCCTGAGGGAGAGAGGGAGTGTGTGAGGGAGAGAGAGAGATGGAGAGGGTGATGTCACTGAGGGAGAGAGGGAGTGTGTGAGGGAGAGAGAGAGAGATGGAGAGGGTGATGTTACTGAGGGAGAGAGGGAGAGTGTGAGGGAGAGAGAGAGAGAGATGGAGAGGGTGATGTTACTGAGGGAGAGAGGGAGTGTGAGAGAGAGAGAGATGGAGAGGGTGATGTTACTGAGGGAGATAGTGAGTGTGTGAGGGAGAGAGAGAGATGGAGAGGGTGATGTTACTGAGGGAGAGAGGGAGTGTGTGAGAGAGAGAGAGAGAGATGGAGAGGGTGATGTTACTGAGGGAGATAGGGAGTGTGTGAGGGAGAGAGAGAGATGGTGAGGGAGATGTTATTGAGGGAGAGAGGGAGTGTGTGTGTGACAGAGAGAGAGAGAGATGGAGAGGGTAATGTTACTGAGGGAGAGAGTGAGTGTGTGAGAGAGATGGAGAGGGTGATGTTACTGAGGGAGAGAGGGAGTGTGTGTGTGACAGAGAGAGAGAGATGGAGAGAGTGATGTTACTGAGGGAGAGAGGGAGTGTGAGAGAGAGAGAGAGAGATGGACAGGGTGATGTTACTGAGGGAGAGAAGGAGTGTGTGAGGGAGAGAGAGAGATGGAGAGGGTGATGTTACTGAGGGAGAGAGGGAGTGTGTGAGGGAGAGAGAGAGATGGAGAGGGTGATGTTACTGAGGGAGAGAGGGAGTGTGAGAGAGAGAGAGAGATGGAGAGGGTGATGTTACTGAGGGAGAGAGGGAGTGTGTGATGGAGAGAGAGATGGAGAGGGTGATGTTACTGAGGGAGAGAGGAAGTGTGTGAGGGAGAGAGAGAAATGGAGAGGGTGATGTTATTGAGGGAGAGAGGGAGTGTGTGAGGGAGAGAGAGAGAGAGATGGAGTGGGTGATGTTGCTGAGGGAGAGAGGGAGTGTGTGAGGGAGAGAGAGAGATGGAGAGGGTGATGTTACTGAAGGAGAGAGGGAGTGTATGACGGAGAGAGAGAGATGGAGAGGGTGATGTTACTGAGGGAGAGAGGGAGTGTGTGAGGGAGAGAGAGAGATGGAGAGGGTGATGTTACTGAGGGAGAGAGGGAGTGTGAGAGAGAGAGAGAGAGAGATGGAGAGGGTGATGTTACTGAGGGAGAGAGGGAGTGTGTGAGGGAGAGAGAGAGAGATGGAGAGGGTGTTGTTACTGAGGGAGAGAGGGAGTGTGTGAGGGAGAGAGAGAGATGGAGAGGGTGATGTTACTGAGGGAGAGAGGGAGTGTGTGAGGGAGAGAGAGAGAGATGGAGAGGGTGATGTTACTGAGGGAGAGAGGGAGAGTGTGAGGGAGAGAGAGCGAGATGGAGAGGGTGATGTTACTGAGGGAGAGAGGGAGTGTGTGAGGGAGAGACAGAGATGGAGAGGGTGATGTTCCTGAGGGAGAGAGGGAGTGTGTGAGGGAGAGAGAGAGAGATGGAGAGGGTGATGTTACTGAGGGAGAGAGGGAAAGTGAGAGGGAGAGAGAGAGAGATGGAGAGGGTGATGTTACTGAGGGAGAGAAGGAGTGTGTGAGGGAGAGAGAGAGAGATGCAGAGGGTGATGTTAGTGAGGGAGGGAGGGAGTGTGTGAGGGAGAGAGAGAGATGGAAAGGGTGATGTTACTGAGGGAGAGAGGGAGTGTGTGAGGGAGAGAGAGAGATGGAGAGGGTGATGTTGTTGAGGGAGAGAAGGAGTGTGTGAGGGAGAGAGAGAGAGATGGAGAGGGTGATGTTACTGAGGGAGAGAAGGAGTGTGTGAGGGAGAGAGAGAGAGATGGAGAGGGTGATGTTATTGAGGGAGAGAGGGAGTGTGAGAGAGAGAGAGATGGAGAGGGTGATGTTACTGAGGGAGGGATGGAGTGTGTGAGAGAGAGAGAGATGGAGAGGGTGATGTTACTGAGGGAGAGAGGGAGTGTGTGAGGGAGAGAGAGATGGAGAGGTTGATGTTACTGAGGGAGAGAGGGAGTGAGAGAGAGAGAGAGAGATGGAGAGGGTGATGTTCCTGAGGGAGAGAGGGAGTGTGTGAGGGAGAGAGAGAGATGGAGAGGGTGATGTCACTGAGGGAGAGAGGGAGTGTGTGAGGGAGAGAGAGAGAGATGGAGAGGGTGATGTTACTGAGGGAGAGAGGGAGTGTGTGAGGGAGAGACAGAGAGAGATGGAGAGGGTGATGTTACTGAGGGAGAGAGGGAGTGTGAGAGAGAGAGAGATGGAGAGGGTGATGTTACTGAGGGAGATAGGGAGTGTGTGAGGGAGAGAGAGAGATGGAGAGGGTGATGTTACTGAGGGAGAGAGGGAGTGTGTGAGAGAGAGAGAGAGAGATGGAGAGGGTGATGTTACTGAGGGAGATAGGGAGTGTGTGAGGGAGAGAGAGAGAGATGGAGAGGGTGATGTTACTGAGGGAGAGAGGGAGTGTGAGAGAGAGAGAGATGGAGAGGGTGATGTTACTGAGGGAGAGAGGGAGTGTGTGAGGGAGAGAGAGAGATGGTGAGGGAGATGTTATTGAGGGAGAGAGGGAGTGTGTGTGTGACAGAGAGAGAGAGAGATGGAGAGGGTAATGTTACTGAGGGAGAGAGTGAGTGTGTGAGAGAGATGGAGAGGGTGATGTTACTGAGGGAGAGAGGGAGTGTGTGTGTGACAGAGAGAGAGAGATGGAGAGAGTGATGTTACTGAGGGAGAGAGGGAGTGTGAGAGAGAGAGAGAGAGATGGACAGGGTGATGTTACTGAGGGAGAGAAGGAGTGTGTGAGGGAGAGAGAGAGATGGAGAGGGTGATGTTACTGAGGGAGAGAGGGAGTGTGTGAGGGAGAGAGAGAGATGGAGAGGGTGACGTTACTGAGGGAGAGAGGGAGTGTGAGAGAGAGAGAGAGATGGAGAGGGTGATGTTACTGAGGGAGAGAGGGAGTGTGTGAGGGAGAGAGAGATGGAGAGGGTGATGTTACTGAGGGAGAGAGGGAGTGTGTGAGGGAGAGAGAGAAATGGAGAGGGTGATGTTATTGAGGGAGAGAGGGAGTGTGTGAGGGAGAGAGAGAGAGAGATGTAGTGGGTGATGTTACTGAGGGAGAGAGGGAGTGTGTGAGGGAGAGAGAGAGATGGAGAGGGTGATGTTACTGAAGGAGAGAGGGAGTGTATGACGGAGAGAGAGAGATGGAGAGGGTGATGTTACTGAGGGAGAGAGGGAGTGTGTGAGGGAGAGAGAGAGATGGAGAGGGTGATGTTACTGAGGGAGCGAGGGAGTGTGACAGAGAGAGAGAGAGATGGAGAGGGTGATGTTACTGAGGGAGAGAGTGAGTGTGTGAGGGAGAGAGAGAGATGGAGAGGGTGATGTTCCTGAGGGAGAGAGGGAGTGTGTGAGAGAGAGAGAGATGGAAAGGGTGATGTTACTGAGGGAGAGAGGGAGTGTGTGAGGGAGAGATAGAGATGGAGAGGGTGACGTTACTGAGGGAGAGAGGGAGTGTGTGAGGGAGAGAGAGATGGAGAGAGTGATGTTACTGAGGGAGAGAGGGAGTGCGTGTGAGAGAGAGAGAGAGGGTGATGTTACTGAGGGAGAGAGGGAGTGTGTGAGGGAGAGAGAGAGATGGAGAGGGTGATGTTTCTGAGGGAGAGAGGGAGTGTGTGAGGGAGAGAGAGAGAGATGGAGAGGGTGATGTTACTGAGGGAGAGAGGGAGTGTGTGAGGGAGAGAGAGAGATGGAAAGGTTGATGTTATTGAGGGAGGGATGGAGTGTGTGAGAGAGAGAGAGAGAGAGATGGAGAGGTTGATGTTACTGAGGGAGAGAGGGAGAGTGTGTGGGAGAGAGAGAGAGATGGAGAGGGTGATGTTCCTGAGGGAGTGAGGGAGTGTGTGAGAGAGAGATAGAAATGGAGAGGGTGATGTTACTGATGGAGAGAGGGAGTGTGTGAGGGAGAGAGAGAGATGAAGAGGGTGATGTTACTGAGGGAGAGAGGGAGTGTGTGAGAGAGAGAGAGAAATGGAGAGGGTGATGTTACTGAGGGAGAGAGGGAGTGTGTGAGGGAGAGAGAGAGAGAGATGGAGTGGGTGATGTTACTGAGGGAGAGAGGGAGTGTGTGAGGGAGAGAGAGAGAGATGGAGAACGTGATGTTACTGAGGGAGAGAGGGAGTGTGAGAAGGAGAGAGAGAGAGAGATGGAGGGTGTGATGTTACTGAGGGAGATAGGGAGTGTGTGAGAGAGAGAAATAGGGAGAAGGTGATGTTACTGAGGGAGAGAGGGAGTGTGAGAGGGAGAGAGAGAGATGGAGAGGGTGACGTTACTGAGGGAGAGAGGGAGTGTGAGAGGGAGAGAGAGAGAGAGACGGAGAGGGTGACGTTACTGAGGGAGAGAGAGTGTGTGTGAGGGAGAGAGAGAGAGAGATGGAGAGGGTGATGTTACTGAGGGAGAGAGGGAGTGTGTGAGGGAGAGAGAGAGAGATGGAGAGGGTGATGTTACTGAGGGAGAGAGGGAGTGTGTGAGAGAGAGAGATAGGGAGAAGGTGATGTTACTGAGGGAGAGAGGGAGTGTGAGAGGGAGAGAGAGAGATGGAGAGGGTGACGTTACTGAGGGAGAGAGGGAGTGTGAGAGGGAGAGAGAGAGAGATGGAGAGGGTGACGTTACTGAGGGAGAGAGAGAGTGTGAGAGAGAGAGAGAGAGAGAGATGGAGAGGGTGATGTTACTGAGGGAGAGAGGGAGTGTGTGAGGGAGAGAGAGAGAGATGGAGAACGTGATGTTACTGAGGGAGAGAGGGAGTGTGAGAAGGAGAGAGAGAGAGAGATGGAGGGTGTGATGTTACTGAGGGAGATAGGGAGTGTGTGAGAGAGAGAAATAGGGAGAAGGTGATGTTACTGAGGGAGAGAGGGAGTGTGAGAGGGAGAGAGAGAGATGGAGAGGGTGACGTTACTGAGGGAGAGAGGGAGTGTGAGAGGGAGAGAGAGAGAGAGACGGAGAGGGTGACGTTACTGAGGGAGAGAGAGTGTGTGTGAGGGAGAGAGAGAGAGAGATGGAGAGGGTGATGTTACTGAGGGAGAGAGGGAGTGTGTGAGGGAGAGAGAGAGAGATGGAGAGGGTGATGTTACTGAGGGAGAGAGGGAGTGTGTGAGAGAGAGAGATAGGGAGAAGGTGATGTTACTGAGGGAGAGAGGGAGTGTGAGAGGGAGAGAGAGAGATGGAGAGGGTGACGTTACTGAGGGAGAGAGGGAGTGTGAGAGGGAGAGAGAGAGAGATGGAGAGGGTGACGTTACTGAGGGAGAGAGAGAGTGTGAGAGAGAGAGAGATGGAGAGGGTGATGTTACTGAGGGAGAGAGGGAGTGTGTGAGGGAGAGAGAGCGAGATGGAGAGGGTGATGTTACTGAGGGAGAGAGGGAGTGTGTGAGGGAGAGATAGAGATGGAGAGGGTGACGTTACTGAGGGAGAGAGGGAGTGTGTGAGAGTGAGAGAGATGGAGAGGGTGATGTTACTGAGGGAGAGAGGGAGTGTGTGAGGGAGAGAGAGAGATGGAGAGGGTGATGTTACTGAGGGAGAGAGAGAGTGTGAGAGAGAGAGAGATGGAGAAGGTGATGTTACTGAGGGAGAGAGAGTGTGTGTGAGGGAGAGAGAGAGAGAGATGGAGAGGGTGATGTTACTGAGGGAGAGAGGGAGTGTGTGAGGGAGAGAGAGAGAGATGGAGAGGGTGATGTTACTGAGGGAGAGATAGAGTGTGAGAGAGAGAGAGATGGAGAGGGTGATGTTACTGAGGGAGAGAGGGAGTGTGTGAGAGAGAGAGAGAAATGGAGAGGGTGATGTTACTGAGGGAGAGAGGGAGTGTGTGAGGGAGAGAGAGAGAGATGGAGAGGGTGATGTTCCTGAGGGAGAGAGGGAGTGTGTGAGAGAGAGAGAGATGGAAAGGGTGATGTTACTGAGGGAGAGAGGGAGTGTGTGAGGGAGAGATAGAGATGGAGAGGGTGACGTTACTGAGGGAGAGAGGGAGTGTGTGAGGGAGAGAGAGAGATGGAGAGGGTGATGTTACTGAGGGAGAGAGGGAGTGTGTGAGGGAGAGAGAGAGATGGAGAGGGTGATGTTGTTGAGGGAGAGAAGGAGTGTGTGAGGGAGAGAGAGAGAGATGGAGAGGGTGATGTTACTGAGGGAGAGAAGGAGTGTGTGAGGGAGAGAGAGAGAGATGGAGAGGGTGATGTTATTGAGGGAGAGAGGGAGTGTGAGAGAGAGAGAGATGGAGAGGGTGATGTTACTGAGGGAGGGATGGAGTGTGTGAGAGAGAGAGAGATGGAGAGGGTGATGTTACTGAGGGAGAGAGGGAGTGTGTGAGGGAGAGAGAGATGGAGAGGTTGATGTTACTGAGGGAGAGAGGGAGTGAGAGAGAGAGAGAGAGATGGAGAGGGTGATGTTCCTGAGGGAGAGAGGGAGTGTGTGAGGGAGAGAGAGAGATGGAGAGGGTGATGTCACTGAGGGAGAGAGGGAGTGTGTGAAGGAGAGAGAGAGAGATGGAGAGGGTGATGTTACTGAGGGAGAGAGGGAGTGTGTGAGGGAGAGAGAGAGAGAGATGGAGAGGGTGATGTTACTGAGGGAGAGAGGGAGTGTGAGAGAGAGAGAGATGGAGAGGGTGATGTTACTGAGGGAGATAGGGAGTGTGTGAGGGAGAGAGAGAGATGGAGAGGGTGATGTTACTGAGGGAGAGAGGGAGTGTGTGAGAGAGAGAGAGAGAGATGGAGAGGGTGATGTTACTGAGGGAGATAGGGAGTGTGTGAGGGAGAGAGAGAGATGGTGAGGGAGATGTTATTGAGGGAGAGAGGGAGTGTGTGTGTGACAGAGAGAGAGAGAGATGGAGAGGGTAATGTTACTGAGGGAGAGAGGGAGTGTGTGAGAGAGAGAGAGAGAGATGGAGAGGGTGATGTTACTGAGGGAGATAGGGAGTGTGTGAGGGAGAGAGAGAGATGGTGAGGGAGATGTTATTGAGGGAGAGAGGGAGTGTGTGTGTGACAGAGAGAGAGAGAGATGGAGAGGGTAATGTTACTGAGGGAGAGAGTGAGTGTGTGAGAGAGATGGAGAGGGTGATGTTACTGAGGGAGAGAGGGAGTGTGTGTGTGACAGAGAGAGAGAGATGGAGAGAGTGATGTTACTGAGGGAGAGAGGGAGTGTGAGAGAGAGAGAGAGAGATGGACAGGGTGATGTTACTGAGGGAGAGAAGGAGTGTGTGAGGGAGAGAGAGAGATGGAGAGGGTGATGTTACTGAGGGAGAGAGGGAGTGTGTGAGGGAGAGAGAGAGATGGAGAGGGTGACGTTACTGAGGGAGAGAGGGAGTGTGAGAGAGAGAGAGAGATGGAGAGGGTGATGTTACTGAGGGAGAGAGGGAGTGTGTGAGGGAGAGAGAGATGGAGAGGGTGATGTTACTGAGGGAGAGAGGGAGTGTGTGAGGGAGAGAGAGAAATGGAGAGGGTGATGTTATTGAGGGAGAGAGGGAGTGTGTGAGGGAGAGAGAGAGATGGAGAGGGTGATGTTACTGAAGGAGAGAGGGAGTGTATGACGGAGAGAGAGAGATGGAGAGGGTGATGTTACTGAGGGAGAGAGGGAGTGTGTGAGGGAGAGAGAGAGATGGAGAGGGTGATGTTACTGAGGGAGAGAGGGAGTGTGAGAGAGAGAGAGAGAGAGATGGAGAGGGTGATGTTACTGAGGGAGAGAGGGAGTGTGTGAGGGAGAGAGAGAGAGATGGAGAGGGTGTTGTTACTGAGGGAGAGAGGGAGTGTGTGAGGGAGAGAGAGAGATGGAGAGGGTGATGTTACTGAGGGAGAGAGGGAGTGTGTGAGGGAGAGAGAGAGAGATGGAGAGGGTGATGTTACTGAGGGAGAGAGGGAGAGTGTGAGGGAGAGAGAGCGAGATGGAGAGGGTGATGTTACTGAGGGAGAGAGGGAGTGTGTGAGGGAGAGACAGAGATGGAGAGGGTGATGTTCCTGAGGGAGAGAGGGAGTGTGTGAGGGAGAGAGAGAGAGATGGAGAGGGTGATGTTACTGAGGGAGAGAGGGAAAGTGAGAGGGAGAGAGAGAGAGATGGAGAGGGTGATGTTACTGAGGGAGAGAAGGAGTGTGTGAGGGAGAGAGAGAGAGATGCAGAGGGTGATGTTAGTGAGGGAGGGAGGGAGTGTGTGAGGGAGAGAGAGAGATGGAAAGGGTGATGTTACTGAGGGAGAGAGGGAGTGTGTGAGGGAGAGAGAGAGATGGAGAGGGTGATGTTGTTGAGGGAGAGAAGGAGTGTGTGAGGGAGAGAGAGAGAGATGGAGAGGGTGATGTTACTGAGGGAGAGAAGGAGTGTGTGAGGGAGAGAGAGAGAGATGGAGAGGGTGATGTTATTGAGGGAGAGAGGGAGTGTGAGAGAGAGAGAGATGGAGAGGGTGATGTTACTGAGGGAGGGATGGAGTGTGTGAGAGAGAGAGAGATGGAGAGGGTGATGTTACTGAGGGAGAGAGGGAGTGTGTGAGGGAGAGAGAGATGGAGAGGTTGATGTTACTGAGGGAGAGAGGGAGTGAGAGAGAGAGAGAGAGATGGAGAGGGTGATGTTCCTGAGGGAGAGAGGGAGTGTGTGAGGGAGAGAGAGAGATGGAGAGGGTGATGTCACTGAGGGAGAGAGGGAGTGTGTGAGGGAGAGAGAGAGAGATGGAGAGGGTGATGTTACTGAGGGAGAGAGGGAGTGTGTGAGGGAGAGACAGAGAGAGATGGAGAGGGTGATGTTACTGAGGGAGAGAGGGAGTGTGAGAGAGAGAGAGATGGAGAGGGTGATGTTACTGAGGGAGATAGGGAGTGTGTGAGGGAGAGAGAGAGATGGAGAGGGTGATGTTACTGAGGGAGAGAGGGAGTGTGTGAGAGAGAGAGAGAGAGATGGAGAGGGTGATGTTACTGAGGGAGATAGGGAGTGTGTGAGGGAGAGAGAGAGAGATGGAGAGGGTGATGTTACTGAGGGAGAGAGGGAGTGTGAGAGAGAGAGATGGAGAGGGTGATGTTACTGAGGGAGAGAGGGAGTGTGTGAGGGAGAGAGAGAGATGGTGAGGGAGATGTTATTGAGGGAGAGAGGGAGTGTGTGTGTGACAGAGAGAGAGAGAGATGGAGAGGGTAATGTTACTGAGGGAGAGAGTGAGTGTGTGAGAGAGATGGAGAGGGTGATGTTACTGAGGGAGAGAGGGAGTGTGTGTGTGACAGAGAGAGAGAGATGGAGAGAGTGATGTTACTGAGGGAGAGAGGGAGTGTGAGAGAGAGAGAGAGAGATGGACAGGGTGATGTTACTGAGGGAGAGAAGGAGTGTGTGAGGGAGAGAGAGAGATGGAGAGGGTGATGTTACTGAGGGAGAGAGGGAGTGTGTGAGGGAGAGAGAGAGATGGAGAGGGTGACGTTACTGAGGGAGAGAGGGAGTGTGAGAGAGAGGGAGAGATGGAGAGGGTGATGTTACTGAGGGAGAGAGGGAGTGTGTGAGGGAGAGAGAGATGGAGAGGGTGATGTTACTGAGGGAGAGAGGGAGTGTGTGAGGGAGAGAGAGAAATGGAGAGGGTGATGTTATTGAGGGAGAGAGGGAGTGTGTGAGGGAGAGAGAGAGAGAGATGTAGTGGGTGATGTTACTGAGGGAGAGAGGGAGTGTGTGAGGGAGAGAGAGAGATGGAGAGGGTGATGTTACTGAAGGAGAGAGGGAGTGTATGACGGAGAGAGAGAGATGGAGAGGGTGATGTTACTGAGGGAGAGAGGGAGTGTGTGAGGGAGAGAGAGAGATGGAGAGGGTGATGTTACTGAGGGAGCGAGGGAGTGTGACAGAGAGAGAGAGAGATGGAGAGGGTGATGTTACTGAGGGAGAGAGTGAGTGTGTGAGGGAGAGAGAGAGATGGAGAGGGTGATGTTCCTGAGGGAGAGAGGGAGTGTGTGAGAGAGAGAGAGATGGAAAGGGTGATGTTACTGAGGGAGAGAGGGAGTGTGTGAGGGAGAGATAGAGATGGAGAGGGTGACGTTACTGAGGGAGAGAGGGAGTGTGTGAGGGAGAGAGAGATGGAGAGAGTGATGTTACTGAGGGAGAGAGGGAGTGCGTGTGAGAGAGAGAGAGAGGGTGATGTTACTGAGGGAGAGAGGGAGTGTGTGAGGGAGAGAGAGAGATGGAGAGGGTGATGTTTCTGAGGGAGAGAGGGAGTGTGTGAGGGAGAGAGAGAGAGATGGAGAGGGTGATGTTACTGAGGGAGAGAGGGAGTGTGTGAGGGAGAGAGAGAGATGGAGAGGGTGATGTTATTGAGGGAGGGATGGAGTGTGTGAGAGAGAGAGAGAGAGAGATGGAGAGGTTGATGTTACTGAGGGAGAGAGGGAGAGTGTGTGGGAGAGAGAGAGAGATGGAGAGGGTGATGTTACTGAGGGAGAGAGGGAGTGTGTGAGAGAGAGATAGAAATGGAGAGGGTGATGTTACTGATGGAGAGAGGGAGTGTGTGAGGGAGAGAGAGAGATGAAGAGGGTGATGTTACTGAGGGAGAGAGGGAGTGTGTGAGAGAGAGAGAGAAATGGAGAGGGTGATGTTACTGAGGGAGTGAGGGAGTGTGTGAGAGAGAGATAGAAATGGAGAGGGTGATGTTACTGATGGAGAGAGGGAGTGTGTGAGGGAGAGAGAGAGATGAAGAGGGTGATGTTACTGAGGGAGAGAGGGAGTGTGTGAGAGAGAGAGAGAAATGGAGAGGGTGATGTTACTGAGGGAGAGAGGGAGTGTGTGAGGGAGAGAGAGAGAGAGATGGAGTGGGTGATGTTACTGAGGGAGAGAGGGAGTGTGTGAGGGAGAGAGAGAGAGATGGAGAACGTGATGTTACTGAGGGAGAGAGGGAGTGTGTGAGAGAGAGAAATAGGGAGAAGGTGATGTTACTGAGGGAGAGAGGGAGTGTGAGAGGGAGAGAGAGAGATGGAGAGGGTGACGTTACTGAGGGAGAGAGGGAGTGTGAGAGGGAGAGAGAGAGAGAGACGGAGAGGGTGACGTTACTGAGGGAGAGAGAGTGTGTGTGAGGGAGAGAGAGAGAGAGATGGAGAGGGTGATGTTACTGAGGGAGAGAGGGAGTGTGTGAGGGAGAGAGAGAGAGATGGAGAGGGTGATGTTACTGAGGGAGAGAGGGAGTGTGTGAGAGAGAGAGATAGGGAGAAGGTGATGTTACTGAGGGAGAGAGGGAGTGTGAGAGGGAGAGAGAGAGATGGAGAGGGTGACGTTACTGAGGGAGAGAGGGAGTGTGAGAGGGAGAGAGAGAGAGATGGAGAGGGTGACGTTACTGAGGGAGAGAGAGAGTGTGAGAGAGAGAGAGATGGAGAGGGTGATGTTACTGAGGGAGAGAGGGAGTGTGTGAGGGAGAGAGAGCGAGATGGAGAGGGTGATGTTACTGAGGGAGAGAGGGAGTGTGTGAGGGAGAGATAGAGATGGAGAGGGTGAAGTTACTGAGGGAGAGAGGGAGTGTGTGAGAGTGAGAGAGATGGAGAGGGTGATGTTACTGAGGGAGAGAGGGAGTGTGTGAGGGAGAGAGAGAGATGGAGAGGGTGATGTTACTGAGGGAGAGAGAGAGTGTGAGAGAGAGAGAGATGGAGAAGGTGATGTTACTGAGGGAGAGAGAGTGTGTGTGAGGGAGAGAGAGAGATGGAGAGGGTGATGTTACTGAGGGAGAGAGGGAGTGTGTGAGGGAGAGAGAGAGAGAGATGGAGAGGGTGATGTTACTGAGGGAGAGATAGAGTGTGAGAGAGAGAGAGATGGAGAGGGTGATGTTACTGAGGGAGAGAGGGAGTGTGTGAGAGAGAGAGAGAAATGGAGAGGGTGATGTTACTGAGGGAGAGAGGGAGTGTGTGAGGGAGAGAGAGAGAGATGGAGAGGGTGATGTTCCTGAGGGAGAGAGGGAGTGTGTGAGAGAGAGAGAGATGGAAAGGGTGATGTTACTGAGGGAGAGAGGGAGTGTGTGAGGGAGAGATAGAGATGGAGAGGGTGACGTTACTGAGGGAGAGAGGGAGTGTGTGAGGGAGAGAGAGAGATGGAGAGGGTGATGTTACTGAGGGAGAGAGGGAGTGTGTGAGGGAGAGATAGAGATGGAGAGGGTGACGTTACTGAGGGAGAGAGGGAGTGTGAGAGAGAGAGAGATGGAGAGGGTGATGTTACTGAGGGAGAGAGGGAGTGTGTGAGGGAGAGAGAGACATGGAGAGGTTAATGTTACTGAGGGAGAGAGGGAGTGTGTGAGGGAGAGAGAGAGAGATGGAGAGGGTGATGTTCCTGAGGGAGAGAGGGAGTGTGTGAGAGAGAGAGAGATGGAAAGGGTGATGTTACTGAGGGAGAGAGGGAGTGTGTGAGGGAGAGATAGAGATGGAGAGGGTGACGTTACTGAGGGAGAGAGGGAGTGTGTGAGGGAGAGAGAGAGATGGAGAGGGTGATGTTACTGAGGGAGAGAGGGAGTGTGTGAGGGAGAGATAGAGATGGAGAGGGTGACGTTACTGAGGGAGAGAGGGAGTGTGAGAGAGAGAGAGATGGAGAGGGTGATGTTACTGAGGGAGAGAGGGAGTGTGTGAGGGAGAGAGAGACATGGAGAGGTTAATGTTACTGAGGGAGAGAGGGAGTGTGTGAGGGAGAGAGAGAGATGGAGAGAGTGATGTTACTGAGGGAGAGATAGAGTGTGAGAGAGAGAGATGGAGAGGGTGATGTTACTGAGGGAGAGAGGGAGTGTGAGAGGGAGAGAGAGAGATGGAGAGGGTGATGTTACTGAGGGAGAGAGGGAGTGTGTGAGGGAGAGAGATGGAGAGGGTGATGTTACTGAGGGAGAGAGGGAGTGTGTGAGGGAGAGAGAGAGATGGAGAGGGTGATGTTACTGAGGGAGAGAGGGAGTGTGTGAGGGAGAGAGAGAGATGGAGAGGGTGATGTTACTGAGGGAGAGAGGGAGTGTGTGAGGGAGAGAGAGAGATGGAGAGGGTGATGTTACTGAGGGAGAGAGGGAGTGTGTGAGGGAGAGAGAGAGATGGAGAGGGTGATGTTACTGAGGGAGAGAGGGAGTGTGAGGGAGAGAGAGAGATGGAGAGGGTGATGTTACTGAGGGAGAGAGTGAGTGTGAGAGAGAGAGAGAGATGGAGAGGATGATGTTACTGAGGGAGAGAGGGAGTGTGTGAGAGAGAGATGGAGAGGGTGATGTTACTGAGGGAGAGAGGGAGTGTGAGGGAGAGAGAGCGATGGAGAGGGTGATGTTACTGAGGGAGAGAGGGAGTGTGAGAGAGAGAGAGAGATGGAGAGGATGATGTTACTGAGGGAGAGAGGGAGTGTGTGAGAGAGAGAGAGAGATGGAGAGGGTGATGTTACTGAGGGAGAGAGGGAGTGTGTGAGGGAGAGAGAGAGATGGAGAGGGTGATGTTACTGAGGGAGAGAGGGAGTGTGTGAGAGAGAGAGAGAGAGATGGAGAGGATGATGTTACTGAGGGAGAGAGGGAGTGTGTGAGGGAGAGAGACAGAGATGGAGAGGGTAAAGTTACTGAGGGAGAGAGGGAGTGTGTGAGAGAGAGAGAGAGAGATGGAGAGGATGATGTTACTGAGGGAGAGAGGGAGTGTGTGAGGGAGAGTGAGAGAGATGGAGAGGGTGATGTTACTGAGGGAGAGAGGGAGTGTGTGTGAGAGAGAGAGAGAGATGGAGAGGATGATGTTACTGAGGGAGAGAGGGAGTGTGTGAGGGAGAGAGAGAGATGGAGAGGGTGAAGTTACTGAGGGAGAGAGGGAGTGTGAGAGAGAGAGAGAGATGGAGAGGGTGATGTTACTGAGGGAGAGAGGGAGTGTGAGTGAGAGAGAGAGATGGAGAGGGTGATGTGACTGAGGGAGAGAGGGAGTGTGAGAGAGAGAGAGAGACAGAGAGGGTGATGTTACTGAGGGAGAGAGAGAGTGTGTGAGGGAGAGAGATGGAGACGGTGATGTTTCTGAGGGAGAGAGGGAGTGTGTGAGGGAGAGAGAGAGATGGGGAGGGTGATGTTACTGAGGGAGAGAGGGAGTGTGTGTGAGAGAGAGAGAGATGGAGAGGGTGATGTTACTGAGGGAGAGAGGGAGTGTGTGAGGGAGAGAGATGGAGAGGTTGATGTTACTGAGGGAGAGAGGGAGTGTGAGAGAGAGAGAGATGGAGAGGGTGATGTTACTGAGGGAGAGAGGGAGTGTGTGAGGGGGAGAGAGAGAGATGGAGAGGGTGACGTTAATGAGGGTGTGAGGGAGAGAGAGAGATGGAGAGGGTGATGTTACTGAGGGAGAGAGGGAGTGCGTGAGGGAGAGAGAGAGATGGAGAGGGTGATGTTACTGAGGGAGAGAGGGAGTGTGTGAGAGAGAGAGAGATGGAGAGGGTGATGTTACTGAGGGAGAGAGGGAGTGTGTGAGGGAGAGAGAGAGATGGAGAGGGTGATGTTACTGAGGGAGAGAGGGAGTGTGTGAGGGAGAGAGAGATGGAGAGGGTGATGTTCCTGAGGGAGAGAGGGAGTGTGTGAGGGAGAGAGAGAGAGATGGAGAGGGTGATGTTACTGAGGGAGAGTGGGAGTGTGTGAGGGAGGGAGAGAGATGGAGAGGGTGATGTTACTGAGAGAGAGGGGGAGTGTGTGAGAGAGAGAGAGAGATGGAGAGGGTGATGTTACTGAGGGAGAGAGGGAGTGTGTGAGGGAGAGAGAGAGATGGAGAGGGTGATGTTACTGAGGGAGAGAGGGAGTGTGTGAGGGAGAGAGAGATGGAGAGGGTGATGTTCCTGAGGGAGAGAGGAAGTGTGTGATGGAGAGAGAGAGAGATGGAGAGGGTGATGTTACTGAGGGAGAGAGGGAGTGTGTGAGGGAGGGAGAGAGATGGAGAGGGTGATGTTACTGAGAGAGAGAGGGAGTGTGTGAGAGAGAGAGAGAGATGGAGAGGGTGATGTTACTGAGGGAGAGAGGTAGTGTATGAGGGAGAGAGAGAGATGGAGAGGGTGATGTTACTGAGGGAGAGAGGGAGTGTGTGAGAGAGAGAGATGGAGAGGGTGATGTTACTGAGGGAGAGAGGGAGTGTGTGTGAGAGAGGGAGAGATGGAGAGGGTGATGTTACTGAGGGAGAGAGGGAGTGTGTGTGAGAGAGGGAGAGATGGAGAGGGTGATGTTACTGAGGGAGAGAGGGAGTGTGTGAGTGAGAGAGAGAGAGGGAGAGGGAGAGGGTGATGTTACTGAGGGAGAGAGGGAGTGTGTGAGGGAGAGAGAGAGGTGAAGAGGGTGATGTTAGTGTGGGAGAGAGGGAGTGTGTGAGAGAGAGAGATGGAGAGGGTGATGTTACTGAGGGAGAGAGGGAGTGTGTGTGAGAGAGAGAGAGAGAGAGGGTGATGTTACTGAGGGAGAGAGGGAGTGTGTGTGAGGGAGGGAGAGATGGAGAGGGTGATGTTAGTGAGGGAGAGAGGGAGTGTGAGAGAGAGAGAGAGATGGAGAGGGTGATGTTACTGAGGGAGAGAGGGAGTGTGTGAGAGAGAGAGAGAGAGGGAGAGGGAGAGGGTGATGTTACTGAGGGAGAGAGGGAGTGTGTGAGGGAGAGAGAGAGGTGAAGAGGGTGATGTTAGTGTGGGAGAGAGTGAGTGTGTGAGAGAGAGAGAGATGGAGAGGGTGATGTTACTGAGGGAGAAAGGGAGTGTGTGAGAGAGAGAGAGAGAGGGAGAGGGAGAGGATGATGTTACTGAGGGAGAGAGGGAGTGTGACAGGGAGAGAGAGAGAGAGATGAAGAGGGTGATGTTACTGAGGGAGAGTGGGAGTGTGTGAGGGAGAGAGAGAGATGGAGAGGGTGACGTTACTGAGGGAGAGAGGGAGTGTGTGTGAGTGAGAGAGAGATGGAGAGGGTGATGTTACTGAGGGAGAGAGGGAGTGTGTGAGGGAGAGAGAGAGAGGTGGAGAGGGTGATGGTACTGAGGGAGCGAGGGAGTGTGAGAGGGAGAGAGAGAGATGGAGAGGCTGATGTTACTGAGGGAGAGAGGGAGTGTGTGAGAGAGAGAGAGATGGAGAGGGTGATGTTACTGAGGGAGAGAGGGAGTGTGTGAGGGAGAGAGAGAGATGGAGAGGGTGATGTTACTGAGGGAGAGAGGGAGTGTGTGAGGGAGAGAGAGAGATGGAGAGGGTGATGTTACTGAGGGAGAGAGGGAGTGTGAGAGAGAGAGAGAGATGGAGAGGGTGATGTTACTGAGGGAGAGAGGGAGTGTGTGAGGGAGAGAGAGAGATGGAGAGGGTGATGTTACTGAGGGAGAGAGGGAGTGTGAGAGGGAGAGAGAGAGAGAGATGGAGAGGGTGACGTTACTGAGGGAGAGAGGGAGTGTGTGAGAGAGAGAGATGGAGAGGGTGATGTTCCTGAGGGAGGGAGGGAGTGTGTGAGGGAGAGAGAGAGATGGAGAGGGTGATGTTACTGAGGGAGAGAGGGAGTGTGTGTGGGAGAGAGAGAGAGATGGTGAGGGTGATGTTACTGAGGGAGCGAGGGAGTGTGACAGAGAGAGAGAGAGATGGAGAGAGTGATGTTACTGAGGGAGAGAGTGAGTGTGTGAGGGAGAGAGAGAGATGGAGAGGGTGATGTTACTGAGGGAGCGAGGGAGTGTGACAGAGAGAGAGAGAGATGGAGAGGGTGATGTTACTGAGGGAGAGAGGGAGTGTGTGAGAGAGAGAGATGGAAAGGGTGATGTTACTGAGGGAGAGAGGGAGTGTGTGAGGGAGAGATAGAGTTGGAGAGGGTGACGTTACTGAGGGAGAGAGGGAGTGTGTGAGGGAGAGAGAGAGAGATGGTGAGGGTGATGTTACTGAGGGAGAGAGGGAGTGTGTGAGGGAGAGAGATGGAGAGGGTGATGTTACTGAGGGAGAGAGGGAGTGTGTGAGGGAGAGAGAGAGATGGAGAGGGTGATGTTACTGAGGGAGCGAGGGAGTGTGACAGAGAGAGAGAGAGATGGAGAGGGTGATGTTACTGAGGGAGAGAGTGAGTGTGTGAGGGAGAGAGAGAGATGGAGAGGGTGATGTTCCTGAGGGAGAGAGGGAGTGTGTGAGAGAGAGAGAGAGATGGAAAGGGTGATGTTACTGAGGGAGAGAGGGAGTGTGTGAGGGAGAGATAGAGATGGAGAGGGTGACGTTACTGAGGGAGAGAGGGAGTGTGTGAGGGAGATAGAGATGGAGGGAGTGATGTTACTGAGGGAGAGATAGAGTGTGAGAGAGAGAGAGATGGAGAGGGTGATGTTACTGAGGGAGAGAGGGAGTGTGTGAGAGAGAGAGAGAAATGGAGAGGGTGATGTTACTGAGGGAGAGAGGGAGTGTGTGAGGGAGAGAGAGAGAGAGAGAGATGGAGAGGGTGATGTTCCTGAGGGAGAGAGGGAGTGTGTGAGAGAGAGAGAGATGGAAAGGGTGATGTTACTGAGGGAGAGAGGGAGTGTGTGAGGGAGAGATAGAGATGGAGAGGGTGACGTTACTGAGGGAGAGAGGGAGTGTGTGAGGGAGAGAGAGAGATGGAGAGGGTGATGTTACTGAGGGAGAGAGGGAGTGTGTGAGGGAGAGATAGAGATGGAGAGGGTGACGTTACTGAGGGAGAGAGGGAGTGTGAGAGAGAGAGAGATGGAGAGGGTGATGTTACTGAGGGAGAGAGGGAGTGTGTGAGGGAGAGAGAGACATGGAGAGGTTAATGTTACTGAGGGAGAGAGGGAGTGTGTGAGGGAGAGAGAGAGATGGAGAGAGTGATGTTACTGAGGGAGAGATAGAGTGTGAGAGAGAGAGATGGAGAGGGTGATGTTACTGAGGGAGAGAGGGAGTGTGAGAGGGAGAGAGAGAGATGGAGAGGGTGATGTTACTGAGGGAGAGAGGGAGTGTGTGAGGGAGAGAGATGGAGAGGGTGATGTTACTGAGGGAGAGATAGAGTGTGAGAGAGAGAGAGATGGAGAGGGTGATGTTACTGAGGGAGAGAGGGAGTGTGTGAGAGAGAGAGAGAAATGGAGAGGGTGATGTTACTGAGGGAGAGAGGGAGTGTGAGAGGGAGAGAGAGAGATGGAAAGGGTGATGTTACTGAGGGAGAGAGGGAGTGTGTGAGGGAGAGATAGAGATGGAGAGGGTGACGTTACTGAGGGAGAGAGGGAGTGTGTGAGGGAGATAGAGATGGAGGGAGTGATGTTACTGAGGGAGAGATAGAGTGTGAGAGAGAGAGAGATGGAGAGGGTGATGTTACTGAGGGAGAGAGGGAGTGTGTGAGAGAGAGAGAGAAATGGAGAGGGTGATGTTACTGAGGGAGAGAGGGAGTGTGTGAGGGAGAGAGAGAGAGAGAGATGGAGAGGGTGATGTTCCTGAGGGAGAGAGGGAGTGTGTGAGAGAGAGAGAGATGGAAAGGGTGATGTTACTGAGGGAGAGAGGGAGTGTGTGAGGGAGAGATAGAGATGGAGAGGGTGACGTTACTGAGGGAGAGAGGGAGTGTGTGAGGGAGAGAGAGAGATGGAGAGGGTGATGTTACTGAGGGAGAGAGGGAGTGTGTGAGGGAGAGATAGAGATGGAGAGGGTGACGTTTCTGAGGGAGAGAGGGAGTGTGAGAGAGAGAGAGATGGAGAGGGTGATGTTACTGAGGGAGAGAGGGAGTGTGTGAGGGAGAGAGAGACATGGAGAGGTTAATGTTACTGAGGGAGAGAGGGAGTGTGTGAGGGAGAGAGAGAGAGATGGAGAGGGTGATGTTCCTGAGGGAGAGAGGGAGTGTGTGAGAGCGAGAGAGATGGAAAGGGTGATGTTACTGAGGGAGAGAGGGAGTGTGTGAGGGAGAGATAGAGATGGAGAGGGTGACGTTACTGAGGGAGAGAGGGAGTGTGTGAGGGAGAGAGAGAGATGGAGAGGGTGATGTTACTGAGGGAGAGAGGGAGTGTGTGAGGGAGAGATAGAGATGGAGAGGGTGACGTTACTGAGGGAGAGAGGGAGTGTGAGAGAGAGAGAGATGGAGAGGGTGATGTTACTGAGGGAGAGAGGGAGTGTGTGAGGGAGAGAGAGACATGGAGAGGTTAATGTTACTGAGGGAGAGAGGGAGTGTGTGAGGGAGAGAGAGAGATGGAGAGAGTGATGTTACTGAGGGAGAGATAGAGTGTGAGAGAGAGAGATGGAGAGGGTGATGTTACTGAGGGAGAGAGGGAGTGTGAGAGGGAGAGAGAGAGATGGAGAGGGTGATGTTACTGAGGGAGAGAGGGAGTGTGTGAGGGAGAGAGATGGAGAGGGTGATGTTACTGAGGGAGAGAGGGAGTGTGTGAGGGAGAGAGAGAGATGGAGAGGGTGATGTTACTGAGGGAGAGAGGGAGTGTGTGAGGGAGAGAGAGAGATGGAGAGGGTGATGTTACTGAGGGAGAGAGGGAGTGTGTGAGGGAGAGAGAGAGATGGAGAGGGTGATGTTACTGAGGGAGAGAGGGAGTGTGTGAGGGAGAGAGAGAGATGGAGAGGGTGATGTTACTGAGGGAGAGAGGGAGTGTGAGGGAGAGAGAGAGATGGAGAGGGTGATGTTACTGAGGGAGAGAGTGAGTGTGAGAGGGAGAGAGAGAGAGATGGAGAGGATGATGTTACTGAGGGAGAGAGGGAGTGTGTGAGGGAGAGAGAGAGATGGAGAGGGTGATGTTACTGAGGGAGAGAGGGAGTGTGTGAGAGAGAGATGGAGAGGGTGATGTTACTGAGGGAGAGAGGGAGTGTGAGGGAGAGAGAGCGATGGAGAGGGTGATGTTACTGAGGGAGAGAGGGAGTGAGAGAGAGAGAGAGATGGAGAGGATGATGTTACTGAGGGAGAGAGGGAGTGTGTGAGAGAGAGAGAGAGATGGAGAGGGTGATGTTACTGAGGGAGAGAGGGAGTGTGTGAGGGAGAGAGAGAGATGGAGAGGGTGATGTTACTGAGGGAGAGAGGGAGTGTGTGAGAGAGAGAGAGAGAGATGGAGAGGATGATGTTACTGAGGGAGAGAGGGAGTGTGTGAGGGAGAGAGACAGAGATGGAGAGGGTAAAGTTACTGAGGGAGAGAGGGAGTGTGTGAGAGAGAGAGAGAGAGATGGAGAGGATGATGTTACTGAGGGAGAGAGGGAGTGTGTGAGGGAGAGTGAGAGAGATGGAGAGGGTGATGTTACTGAGGGAGAGAGGGAGTGTGTGTGAGAGAGAGAGAGAGATGGAGAGGATGATGTTACTGAGGGAGAGAGGGAGTGTGTGAGGGAGAGAGAGAGATGGAGAGGGTGAAGTTACTGAGGGAGAGAGGGAGTGTGAGTGAGAGAGAGAGATGGAGAGGGTGATGTTACTGAGGGAGAGAGGGAGTGTGAGAGAGAGAGAGAGACAGAGAGGGTGATGTTACTGAGGGAGAGAGAGAGTGTGTGAGGGAGAGAGATGGAGAGGGTGATGTTTCTGAGGGAGAGAGGGAGTGTGTGAGGGAGAGAGAGAGATGGGGAGGGTGATGTTACTGAGGGAGAGAGGGAGTGTGTGTGAGAGAGAGAGAGATGGAGAGGGTGATGTTACTGAGGGAGAGAGGGAGTGTGTGAGGGGGAGAGAGAGAGATGGAGAGGGTGACGTTAATGAGGGAGAGAGGGAGTGTGTGAGGGAGAGAGAGAGATGGAGAGGGTGATGTTACTGAGGGAGAGAGGGAGTGTGTGAGGGAGCGAGAGAGAGATGGAGAGGGTGACGTTAATGAGGGAGAGAGGGAGTGTGTGAGGGAGAGAGAGAGATGGAGAGGGTGATGTTACTGAGGGAGAGAGGGAGTGTGTGAGGGGGAGAGAGAGAGATGGAGAGGGTGACGTTAATGAGGGAGAGAGGGAGTGTGTGAGGGAGAGAGAGAGATGGAGAGGGTGATGTTACTGAGGGAGAGAGGGAGTGTGTGAGGGAGAGAGATGGAGAGGTTGATGTTACTGAGGGAGAGAGGGAGTGTGAGAGAGAGAGAGATGGAGAGGGTGATGTTACTGAGGGAGAGAGGGAGTGTGTGAGGGGGAGAGAGAGAGATGGAGAGGGTGACGTTAATGAGGGAGAGAGGGAGTGTGTGAGGGAGAGAGAGAGATGGAGAGGGTGATGTTACTGAGGGAGAGAGGGAGTGTGTGAGGGAGAGAGATGGAGAGGGTGATGTTACTGAGGGAGAGAGGGAGTGTGAGAGAGAGAGAGATGGAGAGGGTGATGTTACTGAGGGAGAGAGGGAGTGTGTGAGGGAGAGAGAGAGATGGAGAGGGTGATGTTACTGAGGGAGAGAGGGAGTGTGTGAGGGAGAGAGAGAGATGGAGAGGGTGATGTTACTGAGGGAGAGAGGGAGTGTGTGAGAGAGAGAGAGATGGAGAGGGTGATGTTACTGAGGGAGAGAGGGAGTGTGTGAGGAGAGAGAGAGATGGAGAGGGTGATGTTACTGAGGGAGAGAGGGAGTGTGTGAGGAGAGAGAGATGGAGAGGGTGATGTTCCTGAGGAGAGAGGGAGTGTGTGATGGAGAGAGAGAGAGATGGAGAGGGTGATGTTACTGAGGAGAGAGGGAGTGTGTGAGGGAGGGAGAGAGATGGAGAGGGTGATGTTACTGAGAGAGAGGGGAGTGTGTGAGAGAGAGAGAGAGATGGAGAGGGTGATGTTACTGAGGGAGAGAGGGAGTGTGTGAGGAGAGAGAGAGATGGAGAGGGTGATGTTACTGAGGGAGAGAGGGAGTGTGTGATGGAGAGAGAGAGAGATGGAGAGGGTGATGTTACTGAGGGAGAGAGGGAGTGTGTGAGGGAGGAGAGAGATGGAGAGGGTGATGTTACTGAGGAGAGAGGGAGTGTGTGAGAGAGAGAGAGAGATGGAGAGGGTGATGTTACTGAGGGAGAGAGGGAGTGTGTGAGAGAGAGAGATGGAGAGGGTGATGTTACTGAGGGAGAGAGGGAGTGTGTGAGAGAGAGAGATGGAGAGGGTGATGTTACTGAGGGAGAGAGGGAGTGTGTGTGAGAGAGAGAGAGAGGGAGGGTGATGTTACTGAGGGAGAGAGGGAGTGTGTGTGAGAGAGGGAGAGATGGAGAGGGTGATGTTACTGAGGGAGAGAGGGAGTGTGTGAGAGAGAGAGAGAGAGGAGAGGAGAGGGTGATGTTACTGAGGGAGAGAGGGAGTGTGTGAGGGAGAGAGGAGAGGTGAAGAGGGTGATGTTAGTGTGGGTGAGAGGGAGTGTGTGAGAGAGAGAGATGGAGAGGGTGATGGTTACTGAGGAGAGAGGGAGTGTGTGTGAGAGAGAGAGAGTGAGAGGGGGATGTTACTGAGGGAGAGAGGGAGTGTGTGTGAGGAAGGGAGAGATGGAGAGGGTGATGTTAGGGTGATGTTAGTGAGGGAGAGAGGGAGTGTGAGAGAGAGAGAGAGATGGAAAGGGTGATGTTACTGAGGGAGAGAGGGAGTGTGTGAGAGAGAGAGAGAGAGGGAGAGGGAGAGGGTGATGTTACTGAGGGAGAGAGGGAGTGTGTGAGGGAGAGAGAGAGGTGAAGAGGGTGATGTTAGTGTGGGAGAGAGTGAGTGTGTGAGAGAGAGAGAGATGGAGAGGGTGATGTTACTGAGGGAGAAAGGGAGGTGTGTGAGAGAGAGAGAGAGAGGGAGAGGGAGAGGATGATGTTACTGAGGGAGAGAGGGAGTGTGACAGGGAGAGAGAGAGAGAGATGAAGAGGGTGATGTTACTGAGGGAGAGTGGGAGTGTGTGAGGGAGAGAGAGAGATGGAGAGGGTGACGTTACTGAGGGAGAGAGGGAGTGTGTGTGAGTGAGAGAGAGATGGAGAGGGTGATGTTACTGAGGGAGAGAGGGAGTGTGTGAGGGAGAGAGAGAGAGGTGGAGAGGGTGATGGTACTGAGGGAGCGAGGGAGTGTGTGAGGGAGAGAGAGAGATGGAGAGGCTGATGTTACTGAGGGAGAGAGGGAGTGTGTGAGAGAGAGAGAGATGGAGAGGGTGATGTTACTGAGGGAGAGAGGGAGTGTGTGAGGGAGAGAGAGAGATGGAGAGGGTGATGTTACTGAGGGAGAGAGGGAGTGTGTGAGGGAGAGAGAGAGATGGAGAGGGTGATGTTACTGAGGGAGAGAGGGAGTGTGTGAGGGAGAGAGAGAGATGGAGAGGGTGATGTTACTGAGGGAGAGAGGGAGTGTGAGAGGGAGAGAGAGAGAGAGATGGAGAGGGTGACGTTACTGAGGGAGAGAGGGAGTGTGTGAGAGAGAGAGATGGAGAGGGTGATGTTCCTGAGGGAGGGAGGGAGTGTGTGAGGGAGAGAGAGAGATGGAGAGGGTGATGTTACTGAGGGAGAGAGGGAGTGTGTGTGGGAGAGAGAGAGAGATGGTGAGGGTGATGTTACTGAGGGAGCGAGGGAGTGTGACAGAGAGAGAGAGAGATGGAGAGAGTGATGTTACTGAGGGAGAGAGTGAGTGTGTGAGGGAGAGAGAGAGATGGAGAGGGTGATGTTACTGAGGGAGCGAGGGAGTGTGACAGAGAGAGAGAGAGATGGAGAGGGTGATGTTACTGAGGGAGAGAGTGAGTGTGTGAGGGAGAGAGAGAGATGGAGAGTGTGATGTTCCTGAGGGAGAGAGGGAGTGTGTGAGAGAGAGAGAGATGGAAAGGGTGATGTTACTGAGGGACAGAGGGAGTGTGTGAGGGACAGAGAGAGAGATGGAGAGGGTGATGTTCCTGAGGGAGAGAGGGAGTGTGTGAGGGAGAGAGAGAGATGGAGAGGGTGATGTTACTGAGGGAGAGAGGGAGTGTGTGAGAGAGAGAGATGGAAAGGGTGATGTTACTGAGGGACAGAGGGAGTGTGTGAGAGAGAGAGATGGAGAGGGTGATGTTCCTGAGGGAGAGAGGGAGTGTGTGAGGGAGAGAGAGAGATGGAGAGGGTGATGTTACTGAGGGAGAGAGGGAGTGTGTGAGGGAGAGAGAGAGATGGAGAGGGTGATGTTACTGAGGGAGAGAGGGAGTGTGTGAGAGAGAGAGATGGAAAGGGTGATGTTACTGAGGGAGAGAGGGAGTGTGTGAGGGAGAGAGAGAGTTGGAGAGGGTGACGTTACTGAGGGAGAGAGGGAGTGTGTGAGGGAGAGAGAGAGAGATGGTGAGGGTGATGTTACTGAGGGAGAGAGGGAGTGTGTGAGGGAGAGAGATGGAGAGGGTGATGTTACTGAGGGAGAGAGGGAGTGTGTGAGGGAGAGAGAGAGATGGAGAGGGTGATGTTACTGAGGGAGCGAGGGAGTGTGACAGAGAGAGAGAGAGATGGAGAGGGTGATGTTACTGAGGGAGAGAGTGAGTGTGTGAGGGAGAGAGAGAGATGGAGAGGGTGATGTTCCTGAGGGAGAGAGGGAGTGTGTGAGAGAGAGAGAGATGGAAAGGGTGATGTTACTGAGGGAGAGAGGGAGTGTGTGAGGGAGAGATAGAGATGGAGAGGGTGACGTTACTGAGGGAGAGAGGGAGTGTGTGAGGGAGATAGAGATGGAGGGAGTGATGTTACTGAGGGAGAGATAGAGTGTGAGAGAGAGAGAGATGGAGAGGGTGATGTTACTGAGGGAGAGAGGGAGTGTGTGAGAGAGAGAGATAAATGGAGAGGGTGATGTTACTGAGGGAGAGAGGGAGTGTGTGAGGGAGAGAGAGAGAGAGAGATGGAGAGGGTGATGTTCCTGAGGGAGAGAGGGAGTGTGTGAGAGAGAGAGAGATGGAAAGGGTGATGTTACTGAGGGAGAGAGGGAGTGTGTGAGGGAGAGATAGAGATGGAGAGGGTGACGTTACTGAGGGAGAGAGGGAGTGTGTGAGGGAGAGAGAGAGATGGAGAGGGTGATGTTACTGAGGGAGAGAGGGAGTGTGTGAGGGAGAGATAGAGATGGAGAGGGTGACGTTACTGAGGGAGAGAGGGAGTGTGAGAGAGAGAGAGATGGAGAGGGTGATGTTACTGAGGGAGAGAGGGAGTGTGTGAGGGAGAGAGAGACATGGAGAGGTTAATGTTACTGAGGGAGAGAGGGAGTGTGTGAGGGAGAGAGAGAGATGGAGAGAGTGATGTTACTGAGGGAGAGATAGAGTGTGAGAGAGAGAGATGGAGAGGGTGATGTTACTGAGGGAGAGAGGGAGTGTGAGAGGGAGAGAGAGAGATGGAGAGGGTGATGTTACTGAGGGAGAGAGGGAGTGTGAGAGGGAGAGAGAGAGATGGAGAGGGTGATGTTACTGAGGGAGAGATAGAGTGTGAGAGAGAGAGAGATGGAGAGGGTGATGTTACTGAGGGAGAGAGGGAGTGTGTGAGAGAGAGAGAGAAATGGAGAGGGTGATGTTACTGAGGGAGAGAGGGAGTGTGAGAGGGAGAGAGAGAGATGGAAAGGGTGATGTTACTGAGGGAGAGAGGGAGTGTGTGAGGGAGAGATAGAGATGGAGAGGGTGACGTTACTGAGGGAGAGAGGGAGTGTGTGAGGGAGATAGAGATGGAGGGAGTGATGTTACTGAGGGAGAGATAGAGTGTGAGAGAGAGAGAGATGGAGAGGGTGATGTTACTGAGGGAGAGAGGGAGTGTGTGAGAGAGAGAGAGAAATGGAGAGGGTGATGTTACTGAGGGAGAGAGGGAGTGTGTGAGGGAGAGAGAGAGAGATGGAGAGGGTGATGTTCCTGAGGGAGAGAGGGAGTGTGTGAGAGAGAGAGAGATGGAAAGGGTGATGTTACTGAGGGAGAGAGGGAGTGTGTGAGGGAGAGATAGAGATGGAGAGGGTGACGTTACTGAGGGAGAGAGGGAGTGTGTGAGGGAGAGAGAGAGATGGAGAGGGTGATGTTACTGAGGGAGAGAGGGAGTGTGTGAGGGAGAGATAGAGATGGAGAGGGTGACGTTTCTGAGGGAGAGAGGGAGTGTGAGAGAGAGAGAGATGGAGAGGGTGATGTTACTGAGGGAGAGAGGGAGTGTGTGAGGGAGAGAGAGACATGGAGAGGTTAATGTTACTGAGGGAGAGAGGGAGTGTGTGAGGGAGAGAGAGAGATGGAGAGAGTGATGTTACTGAGGGAGAGATAGAGTGTGAGAGAGAGAGATGGAGAGGGTGATGTTACTGAGGGAGAGAGGGAGTGTGAGAGGGAGAGAGAGAGATGGAGAGGGTGATGTTACTGAGGGAGAGAGGGAGTGTGTGAGGGAGAGAGATGGAGAGGGTGATGTTACTGAGGGAGAGAGGGAGTGTGTGAGGGAGAGAGAGAGATGGAGAGGGTGATGTTACTGAGGGAGAGAGGGAGTGTGTGAGGGAGAGAGAGAGATGGAGAGGGTGATGTTACTGAGGGAGAGAGGGAGTGTGTGAGGGAGAGAGAGAGATGGAGAGGGTGATGTTACTGAGGGAGAGAGGGAGTGTGTGAGGGAGAGAGAGAGATGGAGAGGGTGATGTTACTGAGGGAGAGAGGGAGTGTGTGAGAGAGAGACGGAGAGGGTGATGTTACTGAGGGAGAGAGGGAGTGTGAGGGAGAGAGAGAGATGGAGAGGGTGATGTTACTGAGGGAGAGAGTGAGTGTGAGAGAGAGAGAGAGATGGAGAGGATGATGTTACTGAGGGAGAGAGGGAGTGTGTGAGAGAGAGATGGAGAGGGTGATGTTACTGAGGGAGAGAGGGAGT